>NW_019154101.1:33397459-33566267 GCF_002288905.1 Enhydra lutris kenyoni | reverse complement strand
CCTCTTTTTATCCCCTGTCTCCCCCTCATGATTTGGGATCTCTTCTGATTTGGCTAAAGCATATTTTCCTGGGGTTGTTGCCACCCTTTTAGTATTTTACTTGCTCCTTCATATACTCTTATCTGGACAAAATGACAAGGCGGAAAAATTCACCACAAAAAAAAGAACAAGAGGCAGTACCAAAGGCTAGGGACCTAATCAATACAGACATTGGTAATATGTCAGATCTAGAGTTCAGAATGACGATTCTCAAGGTTCTAGCCGGGCTCGAAAAAGGCATGGAAGATATTAGAAAAACCCTCTCGGGAGATATAAAAGCCCTTTCTGGAGAAATAAAAGAACTAAAATCTAACCAAGTTGAAATCAAAAAAGCTATTAATGAGGTGCAATCAAAAATGGAGGCTCTCACTGCTAGGATAAATGAGGCAGAAGAAAGAATTAGCGATATAGAAGACCAAATGACAGAGAATAAAGAAGCTGAGCAAAAGAGGGACAAACAGCTACTGGACCATGAGGGGAGAATTCGAGAGATAAGTGACACCATAAGACGAAACAACATTAGAATAATTGGGATTCCAGAAGAAGAGGAAACAGAGAGGGGAGCAGAAGGTATATTGGAGAGAATTATTGGAGAGAATTTCCCCAATATGGCAAAGGGAACAAGCATCAAAATCCAGGAGGTTCAGAGAACCCCCCTCAAAATCAATAAGAATAGGTCCACACCCCGTCACCTAATACTAAAATTTACAAGTCTTAGTGACAAAGAGAAGATCCTGAAAGCAGCCCGGGAAAAGAAGTCTGTAACATACAATGGTAAAAATATTAGATTGGCAGCAGACTTATCCACAGAGACCTGGCAGGCCAGAAAGAGCTGGCATGATATATTCAGAGTACTAAACGAGAAAAACATGCAGCCAAGAATACTATATCCAGCTAGGTTATCATTGAAAATAGAAGGAGAGATTAAAAGCTTCCAGGACAAACAAAAACTGAAAGAATTTGCAAATACCAAACCAGCTCTACAGGAAATATTGAAAGGGGTCCTCTAAGCAAAGAGAGACCCTAAAAGTAGTAGATCAGAAAGGAACAGACACAATATACAATAACAGTCACCTTACAGGCAATACAATGGCACTAAATTCATATCTCTCAATACTTACCCTGAATGTTAATGGGCTAAATGCCCCAATCAAAAGACACAGGGTATCAGAATGGATAAAAAAACAAAACCCATCTATATATTGCCTACAAGAAACTCATCTTAAACCTGAAGACACCTCCAGATTTAAAGTGAGGGGGTGGGAAAGAATTTACCATGCTAATGGACATCAGAAAAAAGCAGGAGTGGCAATCCTTATATCAGATCAATTAGATTTTAAGCCAAAGACTATAATAAGAGATGAGGAAGGACACTATATCATACTCAAAGGAACTGTCCAACAAGAAGATCTAACAATTTTAAATATCTATGCCCCTAACGTGGGAGCAGCCAACTATATAAACCAATTAATAACAAAATCAAAGAAACACATCGACAATAATACAATAATCGTAGGGGACTTTAACACTCCCCTCACTGAAATGGACAGATCATCCAAGCAAAAGATCAACAAGGAAATCAAGGCCTTAAATGACACACTGGACCAGATGGACATCACAGATATATTCAGAACATTTCATCCCAAAGCAACAGAATACACATTCTTCTCTAGTGCACATGGAACATTCTCCAGAATAGATCATATTCTTGGTCCTAAATCAGGTCTCAACCGTTATCAAAAGATTGGAATCATTCCCTGCATATTTTCAGACCACAATGCTCTGAAGCTAGAACTCAATCACAAGAGGAAATTTGGAAAGAACCCAAATACATAGAGACTAAACAGCATCCTTCTAAAGAATGAATGGGTGAACCAGGAAATTAAAGAAGAGTTGAAAAAATTCATGGAAACAAATGATAATGAAAACACAACGGTTCAAAATCTGTGGGACACAACAAAGGCAGTCCTGAGAGGAAAATATATAGCGGTACAAGCCTTTCTCAAGAAACAAGAAAGGTCTCAGGTACACAACCTAACCCTACACCTAAAAGAGCTAGAGAAAGAACAAGAAAGAAACCCTAAACCCAGCAGGAGAAGAGAAATCATAAAGATCAGAGCAGAAATCAATGAAATAGAAACCAAAAAAACAATAGAACAAATCAACGAAACTAGGAGCTGGTTCTTTGAAAGAATTAATAAGATCGATAAACCCCTGGCCAGACTTACCAAAAAGAAAAGAGAAAGGACCCAAATAAATAAAATCATGAATGAAAGAGGAGAGATCACAACGAACACCAAAGAAATACAGACAATTATAAGAACATACTATGAGCAACTCTACACCAACAAATTTGACAATCTGGAAGAAATGGATGCATTCCTAGAGACATATAAACTACCACAACTGAACCAGGAAGAAATAGAAAGCCTCAACAGACCCATAACCAGTAAGGAGATTGAAACAGTCATCAAAAATCTCCAAACAAACAAAAGCCCAGGGCCAGACGGCTTCCCGGGGGAATTCTACCAAACATTTAAAGAAGAACTAATTCCTATTCTCCTGAAACTGTTCCAAAAAATAGAAATGGAAGGAAAACTTCCAAACTCATTTTATGAGGCCAGCATCACCTTGATCCCAAAACCAGACAAGGATCCCATCAAAAAAGACAACTACAGACCAATATCCTTGATGAACACAGATGCAAAAATTCTCGCCAAAACACTAGCCAATAGGATTCAACAGTACATGAAAAGGATTATTCACCACGACCAAGTGGGATTTATTCCAGGGCTGCAAGGTTGGTTCAACATCCGCAAATCAATCAATGTGATACAACACATTGATAAAAGAACAAGAACCATATGATACTCTCCATAGATGCTGAAAAAGCATTTGACAAAGTATAGCATCCCTTCCTGATCAAAACTCTTCAAAGTGTAGGGATAGAGGGCACATACCTCAATATTATCAAAGCCATCTATGAAAAACCCACCGCAAATATCATTCTCAATGGAGAAAAACTGAAAGCTTTTCCGCTAAGGTCAGGAACACGGCAGGGATGTCCGTTATCACCACTGCTATTCAACATAGTACTAGAAGTCCTAGCTTCAGCAATCGGACAATAAAAGGAAATTAAAGGCATCCAAATTGGCAAAGAAGAAGTCAAACTATCACTCTTCGCAGATGATATGATACTATATGTGGAAAACCCAAAAGACTCCACTTCAAAACTGCTAGAACTTGTACAGGAATTCAGTAAAGTGTCAGGATATAAAATCAATGCCCAGAAATCAGTTGCATTTCTCTACACCAACAACAAGACAGAAGAAAGAGAAATTAAGGAGTCCATCCCATTTACAATTGCACCCAAAACTATAAGATACCTAGGAATAAACCTAACCAAAGAGACTAAGAATCTATATACAGAAAACTATAAAGTACTCATGAAAGACATTGAGGAAGACAGAAAGAAATGGAAAAATGTTCCATGCTCCTGGATTGGAAGAATAAATATTGTGAAAATGTCTATGCTACCTAAAGCAGTCTACACATTTAATGCAATTCCTATCAAAGTACCATCCATTTTTTTCAAAGAAATGGAACAAATAATCCTAAAATTTATATGGAACCAGAAAAGACCTCGAATAGCCAAAGTAATATTGAAAAAGAAAGCCAAAGTTGGTGGCATCACAATTCCGGACTTCAAGCTCTATTACAAAGCTGTCATCATCAAGACAGCATGGTACTGGCACAAAAACAGACACATAGATCAATGGAACAGAATAGAGAGCCCAGAAATAGACCCTCAACTCTATGGTCAACTAATCTTCGACAAAGCAGGAAAGAATATCCAATGGTAAAAAGACAGCCTCTTCAACAAATGGTGTTGGGAAAATTGGACAGCCACATGCAGAAAAATGAAATTGGATCATTTCCTTACACCACACACGAAAATAGACTCAAAATGGATGAAGGATCTCAATGTGAGAAAGGAATCCATCAAAATCCTTGAGGAGAACACAGGCAGCAACCTCTTCGACCTCAGCCGCAGCAACATCTTCCTAGGAACATCACCAAAGGCAAGGGAAGCAAGGGCAAAAATGAACTATTGGGATTTCATCAAGATCAAAACCTTTTGCACAGCAAAGGAAACAGTTAACAAAACCAAAAGACAACTGACAGAATGGGAGAAGATATTTGCAAATGACATATCAGATAAAGGGCTAGTGTCCAAAATCTATAAAGAACTTAGCAAACTCAACACCCAAAGAACAAATAATCCAATCAAGAAATGGGCAGAGGACATGAACAGACATTTCTGCAAAGAAGACATCCAGATGGCCAACAGACACATGAAAAAGTGCTCCACATCACTCGGCATCAGGGTAATAGAAATCAAAACCACAATGAGATATCACCTCACACCAGTCAGAATGGCTAAAATGAACAAGTCAGGAAATGACAGATGCTGGCGAGGATGCGGAGAAAGGGGAACCCTCCTATACTGTTGGTGGGAATGCAAGCTGGTGCAACCGCTCTGGAAAACAGCATGGAGGTTCCTCAAAATGTTGAAAATAGAACTACCCTATGACCCAGCAATTGCACTGCTGGGTATTTACCCTAAAGATACAAACGTAGCGATCCGAAGGGGCACGTGCACCCGAATGTTTATAGCAGCAATGTCTACAATAGCCAAACTATGGAAAGAACCTCGATGTCCATCAACAGACGAATGGATAAAGAAGATGTGGTATATATACACAATGGAATACTATGCAGCCATCAAAAGAAATGAAATCTTGCCATTTGCGACGACGTGGATGGAACTAGAGGGTATCATGCTTAGCGAAATAAGTCAGTCGGAGAAAGACAACTATCATATGATCTCCCTTATATGAGGGAGAGGAGATGCAACATGGGAGGTTAAGGGGGTAGGAGAAGAATAGATGAAACAAGATGGGATTGGGAGGGAGACAAACCATAAGTGACTCTTAATCTCACAAAACAGACTGAGGGTTAATGGGGGGAGGGTGTTGGGGGGGCGGGATTATGGACATTGGGGAGGGTATGTGCTATGGTGAGTGCTGTGAAGTGTGTAAACCTGGCGATTCACAGACCTGTACCCCTGGGATAAAAAGATATTATATGTTTTAAAAAAAAATAAAATTTAAAAAAAAAAAAAAAGGAAAGAAAGAACTACACAAAGATGTCAATTTCAGGAGACTGTTCAGTGGCGGTCATCTTTGGAACTTAGCTCCCACCCCAACATCTAGGAAATTTTCAATAACTGTTCGGCCCATGAACTCTTCGCCAAAACATATGATTCATTATCCTTATCTGATAGATGAAGAAACTGAGGCTGAGAAATGTTAAGTGGCTTGGCTAAAGTCATACAGCTAATAAGTAGTAGTGTAGAGTTTGTCAACTCTAAAAAGCTATAGCACATTATGTTCATTTGCAGGAATAAAAGTAATGCTGCTTTGATAAAGACAAGGCTAAGCACCAGGAGTTGAGTGTATGATAATTTCTCATACTTTCAGTTTAAAGCAGTATAGTCACAAGAACAATAATCTAGGAGAAAACATGCTATATAGATGCTGTAGGATTCTTTAGAATAAAAAAGTCTTTTCAAAAAGACACCATTTCCAGCTGAGCCTTTGGGCAAGAAACTTAGTTTTCACTTTACATTTGATAGTCACAGACCATGAACACCTTTTTAAATGCTATTTTTCAAGGCTGAGAGCAAGTGGTCCAATTATAAAAGAATTGATCTTGTTAAACTTATTCTTAAATTTTTTATTTCTCTCCTTGGTTAATTCAATTTCCCTTCAAATGCATGAATCATCAAGACATAATGTGAACATTCAACCACAATGGAAGAGGATGTTACATTATTTGGACATACCTGATAGAATTCAGACAAAACAGATTGAGCAGGGTCAAATGAAACTCACCTAGCTGCGTATCTTCAGGAACCATGGTGGCATTGTTTTCTTTTCCTTATAGGACTTTGCAAAAAATTTGCTCTAATAAAAGAGAATGTTCATTTCCCTTTGCTTATTTTATCAAAATGGTAACAAATTTAAGAAGAGATGGGATACAAACATTCATCTGTGTTTACCACAGACCAAGGATTATGCTGGGAAATTTCTCTTCATCTTTTTTTTTTTTTTAAGATTTTATTTACTTATTAATTTCTCTTCATCTTAAGCAGTTTTCATGAGAACTCTGCTAGAATGTGTAGGATCATTCCATTTTTACAGATGAGGGAGAAATGAGCACCAGAGAAATTAAGTCACTAACCCAAGTTTATTCAGCTGATCAATAGTACCAAATTACATACGGGTTGAAATAAAGATCTATCGGCTTTCATAGTCCTTCCCTATTCACCAACTCTGAAGTTTTGGCTTCCTGGTCATCTGTAACTACAGCCAAGAAACTCAGTATTCATAAACAAAAAATGACCGATAATATCATAAAATCCAATTTATAGGAAGAATCAGAAAGTTTAAAATTTGGAGGTACAGTGTTCTGAGGGGAGAGGGAGCTGCGATTGAAGGTCATTTACTCTTGTTTCTCAGAGAAGGAAATGGGAACAAACCAGGCCCCAGAGACTCCCCCTTTCATCAGGATTTTACTCATGAAATATTTTGGAATTGTCCTCTTTCTTACCCCCTACCACTCTAACCCAGAAATTTCTGACTGCACATTTGCCAAAGGGGTTTTACTATGGTAACCTTCAGGCCTACACAAAGAACACAGTCAAAACAAATAGCTCTCTTTAAATGTCATTATGGGGAGTAAAATTCTATGTGGTGTATTAATGGGCCTCCCACAGCTAAATCCTAGCATACCACTTTGAAAAATGTCCCCTGTGGGTACCGCTTAAACCAACAAAAGTGAGGGAATTTGAGAGTTAAGAGAAAACACGATCTAACTCTGGTGAAAATTAATAGAAGACAGAAGAGTATGAATAAAGAAGTGAGAAAGCAGGAAAACAAGTTAAATTTGCTTTGTTTTCATCCTTTTTAATGTTATTTTAATGTGGAAGGCCTAAAGAGAAATCTAGCCTTTTTTTTTCATATGCGATTTCCTTATTTTTGAATTTATTAAATCTTTAATGGAAGTAGAAATCTTGCCTTTGGCTTAAGAAATATAAAAGAGAAAAGAAATATGTATTTCTTCTCCAGACATCTTACAGTATTCATAAAAGATCAGAGCAATGCCCTAAGTAAATAATATACATATATTGTTTACCCAGCATGCACGGCTCACCTGATAAATATGTTGGTTGCTCATTTTTTAAGGACTTATTAAGGAATAAGCTAATTTCCAAAGCTTATTAAGAAATTAGTCAGCATATCTAATAGATCTCTAGAGATAATTTTACTCATGATATAAGTGTATCTTGAGGATAGGACTGATGTATGGTTAGAAGCCTTCATGAAAATACTTTAAAGCTTTCACCGGTTCTTTATTAAACCTACTACTTATTTGCTTATTGTATTTTTTTCAAAGCAAAGAAATTAGTTCTTGTTTTGCTTCCCCCTGCCTGGAGCCTGAGGCAGCTTGCTTTAATCTATGCTCTGACTCCCCAGGACAGCTGAGAAACTTCACCATCCATATCCTACCGAGAGAAAAACTGACACTGAGCATAATTGGCACCATCTACAACCAGGATGCTTATATGATGGCCTCTCTTAAGCTCTCTCTCTTTTGTTCCCACTCTTCTCTCCTTTCTTCCACACATTCCCCACCCACCCACATTTCTCCATAAGTCTTATTTCTAGATGGCCTTGATGATCCCAATATAAAAAGTAACACAGTTTAACCACATGATATCCAACACAATAAGGAGATCTGGAAGGTTTGTTAGTATCATTCTTAGATGCTAAATATAAACATTCAAATCCTGTGCCTTACACATCAAAATAAAAAAGAGATGGTGACTTCCTAAAAAATTATGATTTCTTTTCTGGAACTTCATAAATAGTCACTCAATAAAATTTCTCAGAGAGAATCATCTGAGAAAACAAAATTGACTACCACATTACTTTTGAATTGTGTCATTAGCTTTGTGATAACAATGAGTATGGAGTAGAATCCATACCTAAGTGTTTTCTACCGAAAATTGAAGACCACTACGTGGTATGCCAAAGGCAAGTTCCTATGAGTATCCCTTTATAAGTATTTTGGTAATAATTATAAAAGAAAACATTCAAAACAGATTTAGAAATAAAGTTAACAGTAAGAAAATGTGTTAAGTTTATCTCTTATTAAAACATAAGCCTCACGGGGCACCTGCCTGACTCAGTCAGTAAAGCATGCAACTCTTGACCTTGGTGTTGTAAGTTCAAGCCTCACTTGGGGTGTAGAGGTTACTTAAAAATAAAATCTTGGGACACCTGGGTGGCTCAGTGGGTTGGGCCTCTGCCGTCAGTTCAGGTCATGATCCCAGGGTCCTGGGATCAAGCCCCGCATCGGGATCTCTGCCCCGCAGGGAGCCTGCCTCCACCTCTCTCTCTCTGCCTGCCTCTCTGCCTACTTGTGATCTCTGTCAAATAAATAAATAAAATCTTTAAAAAAAATCTTAAAATAAAGAAGAAGATGAAAAAAAAAACACAATAACATAAGCCTTAAAATTATGTTAAGAAGTGTTTAATAGAAAGAGTACTAACCCAATATCTGGACCTTAATTCTGCCATACACTTACGGTGATTTTGGTCATTTCACTTCTTAGAATCTCTTCTCTCTAATGCAATAAAAATAACATATATCTTATACAATTTTTTTGTTAAAATTCAATTATATAATATCCATTTATTTAATAAATTGAAATAAATTATTCTGCTTATTATGTCACACTAACTTGTGCCAGGCAAGGCCCAGGAGATGAGATGAAGAGCAAAAATCTCTACTCAAGAAGCTCATATTCAAGTGGTGGTTAAGAAAATAAAGGTGGAGCAGAATAAGAGAGTGCAAAAGAAAAAAAGAAACTTGTAGAAAATCACATCATAGAGGTAGTCCGCAACAGACCAGTACAGAGTAGCTTTGAAATATGTTTCAGTGTGTTGAGAGTTAGTCAAAATGATTTAAAACAGCAAAGTCATATGATTCAATTTACCTTTGAAATATTCACTCTGACTACTACTAAGAGGCAAGAATCACACTGAGGAATTAGATAAGTCTATGGTAAGAGGCCTAGCAAAAGATGCTGATGTGTTAGACTAATGTGCTAGTGCTAAAATCTTTAGAAATTGTTGAATTTGGGGTATGTTTTTAACTGTTGAGTCAATGGTGTTTGCATATTAATTAGACATGGGGAAGGAGTGAAAGAGAAACTATCAGTCTTGACCTAATCAAGAGTGGATGCCAAAGCCTAAAGACAGTTAAACACTGATGCTCATGAGGTTGGGCCTCAGGGTTCCTCACTTGCACAAGACCTTTCCAAACTTCTGAGCCTTGTGTAGGCCCTCAAAGTGTATTCACATGGTCATATATACTTTTATACTTTCTAAAACTGGGGTTCATTAACAGCAGTTGTTTAAAACTACTGACTCTTCACCGTCAGTCACAAAACTTCTTGAAGTAGGTGTTAAGGCAATGGTTGTAAAAGTTTCTGAATCCATCCAAAATGAAGTTGAATAAGGGATTGTGGTGGATTATTAAACATGGAACCCAATAAATCACTCCTCCCTTTGTCCAGACCCCTTTGCAATGTGACTGTACTGCTCTTCCCTTCAAGAAATGGAGTCTATTTCCCCTCCCACCCCTGAACTGAGCTGGTCCCATGACTTGCTTTCATCAGTAGAATGTTGCAGAAACAAAATCTTAAAGCCCTATTTTAAGAAGACTTACAGCTTCTTCTTTCAATTTTAGAACCAAGAGTGAGGCCATGTGGGGAGAAAGACCATAGTGAATAAGATATCATATGGAGAGAGAAACCACATAAAAGAAAATCAAGGTGTTTCAGTTTCACGGTAGCAACCAAGCCCCCGATATCAAGAGTAAAACCACCTTTGGTCTTCTAGCCCCAGTCGAACCACTCCAGATAGACACCACATGTGGCAGAGATAAGCCATCCCTACTATACCCCAAATGTCCGACCCACAGAACTGCAAGCAGTGAAAACATAACTGAATTAAGCCACTTTGTTATAAGGTGTTTTTTGTTTGTTTGTTTGCTTGTTTGTTTTACCAGAAATATGTAACTAGTATGAGGATAATTTTGTTTGGTCTCAGTAGAATATATCTGTGTGGCTTATAGTCACTTCAACATATCGTTAGGTTATTGCTTTCTCTCTATGTGCAGCCCTGGGCTCCAGGAAAACTCCTGCCACCCGTTGACTCTCTTGGCATCATGACACCAATCAATGTGCAAGGCCAGAGATGCTACTGCACAATGAATGTGTCCTGTGGTGTCTGGCACCCGAACTATGTAAGCATTGGAAGAAAAACAATGCTAAAATCTACAGAGCTGGAATAACTGTGGGAAAATTCTTCCAAGCAGTAGTTGAATAAGATTCTAAGGAGAGCATTATGTTCTTATTCATGTCAGATCAAATTGGAAGTTCTTGAAAATGTAGTATATAAATTATAAATTTACCATTTTCCCCTTTTTGAGGAGAATTGCACACAATGCAATTTATTGGAAATTCTGTGCTTGTAGGGCACAATTTGTATCAGAAACAAAAAAGCAAGTATATTGGCAAGGACTCATACTTGAAAAAAGCCTTATAGAAGTTTTCTTGACATGATCACAGTTTCTAAGTGTGACCACAACTTATAAAATTCCTATTGACATTATTAATAATGAGAGTGAATCTAAAGTAAACTTTTCTAAAATATCAAAAATTTAAATTTATTTTTAATTTACTTTTTAAAAAAAATTTTAGAGCTAGAGCAATTTTATAAGGTTTTAATTCTTTTAGAGCAGTTTTAGAATCATAGCAAAATTGAGAAAAAAATACAGAGATTTCCTTTGTGCCCCCTGCCCCCACACGTGTATAGCTTCCACCACTATCTATACCACTCATCAGAGTAGCACACTTAACAAGTGATTAATTTACATTGACATCATTATCACCTAAGTCCATAGCTTACATTAAATTTCATTCTTAGGTGTTGTATGTTCTATGGATATGGATAAATGTCTAATAACATGTATCCACCATTATGGTATCATATACAGTATTTTCACTGCCATAAAAACCTCTGGGTTCTTCCTGTTCATCCTCCCCACCACCACCACTCCTTGATCTCCCCATAGCCTCACAACCACTGATCTTTTTACTGCCTCCATAGTTTGCCTTTCTCAGAATGTCACATAGTTGAAATCACATAGTATGTAGCCTTCCTAAGTGGCTTCAGTTACTTAGTAATATGCATTTAGTTTTCTTCCACATATTTTCATGGTATGATAGCTCTTTTTATCACTGAATATTATTCCATTATTTAGATGTACTGCAGTTTATCCATTCATCTACTAAAGGAAATCTTGGTTGCTTCAAAGTTTTGGCAACTATGAACAAAGCTGCTTTGAAAAGCCATGTGCATGCTTTTGTGTGGACATAGGTTTTCAACTCCTGTGGGTAAACACCAAGAAATGTGATTTTTAGATTGTATGGTTAAGAGTACAATTGTTACTCTAAAAAACCGTCAAACTGTTTTCCAAAGTGATGGTCCCATTTTGCATTTCCAGCAACAGTGAATGAGAATTCCTGTTGTTCCACATCACCTTGCCAGAATTTGGTGTTGTCACTGTTCTGGGTTTTGGCCATTCTAACAGGTGTATAATGGTATCATTGTTATTTCAATTTTTACTTCCTTGGTGACACAAGATGTGGAACATCTTTTCACATGCTTACTTGCTATCTATGTATCTTCTTTGGTGAGATATCTGGTTAGGTGTTTAGGCCATTTTTATTTATGTATTTAGTTAGTTAGTTA
Source organism: Enhydra lutris kenyoni (assembly GCF_002288905.1). Classification (NCBI taxonomy): domain Eukaryota; kingdom Metazoa; phylum Chordata; class Mammalia; order Carnivora; family Mustelidae; genus Enhydra; species Enhydra lutris. The sequence goes on along the minus strand of NW_019154101.1, from coordinate 33,554,277 downwards.
TTTTAAAGATTTTATTTATTTACTTGACAGAGATCACAAGTAGGCAGAGAGGCAGGCAGAGAGAGAGAAAGAGAGAGGAAGAAGCAGGCTTCCTGCCGAGCAGAGAGCCGATGCAGGACTCAATCCCAGGACCCTGGAATCATGACCTGAGCCGAAGGCAAAGGCTTTAACCCACTGAGCCACCCAGGCACCCCTGTTTAGGCCATTTTTAAAAATCAGGTTATTTGTTCTCTTATTGTTCTCTTATTTTAGTTAAATTTTTAAATGTTTAATTTTTAAGGAAAGGATTAACCATGTTGGAGGAAAGACTAGATTATATTTCTATTCTCTTTAGAAAATATATTAGACTATTGTCATATATATAATCAAAAATATGCAGCAGGGCACCTGGGTGGCTCAGTGGGTTAAAGCCTCTGCCTTCGGCTCGGGTCATGATCCCAGAGTCCTAGGATTGAACCCCGCATTGGGCTCTCTGCTCAGCAGGGAGCCTGCTTCCCTTCCTCTCTCTCTGCCTGCCTCTTGGCCTGCTTGTGATCTCTGTCAAATAAATAAATAAAATCTTTTTTTAAAAATATGTAGCAAAAATATAAACAATATGAAATTGTCTTTGGGCAGCTGATTCTTAAAAATACCTAGTTTTTTCTGTAGGTTTTATGATTTTGTAATATTTTCAACCTTTTAAATTTTGTAATTTTCTGTAACTTCTCTTTCTAAAGGAAGTTACTTATTTTGAAATTATAACTTTTTATTACTTTTCTTAAAGAAAGCTCTCCAAACTCTATAAACTTCAGGCCTCACCACTTACCATAACTGGAACAGTGAGGAAGGTATTAAAGGGCTTTGGGAATTGTAAGGTACTACTTAAACATAAAGATGTGCCATTTTTATATTTCTTTTACAAAAGGTACTGAACATATCCCCAATGTGTAACTGTAGAAAAGGTCTGAGGGGTCAACTTTCCAAGGTCTTAAAAAACAAGTGCTCACTTTGGCTATCAAAGACCCCATGTCTCACGTGGGAAATTTATAATTGTGCAAGGCTACACAATGGAAAGGGGAAAGTACAAACAGGGTTGACAACAGTAGGTAGCCATCAATATTGTCAGATGTAGCCAGAGGTAGCCATCAATATTGTCAGATGACTGACAAGCAACAGTCAAAGAAGTCCTGTTGGCAACTTCTCCCAGCTATGACAAGGGGAGCCAGTGCAGACCCACATCACTGCTGTGACACAGTGCTCTCCTAAGAGGCAATAGATGGTCTGAGGCATAGGCTCTTTTTTCCCAGTATTTTCTGTTTCCAGCACTACAGCAACTCAGTGAATGCTTTGCTCCCCTTCACCTCCAGTGATTTCTGATGAGTACTTCAGAAACCTACTTGTAAATTTGAAAACAAAAGAGAAAACCAATCAACACACTAACAGAATAATGACTGATACTTACTCTTTGCTTTCCTGCTAATTTCTAACTCTCCTGGGGCAGTGCAGAAGGGGAAAAATCATGGACAAAGAAGTAAGGAAGAATAAACCCAAAGATTAATATATCAGCATACAAAGCTATTCAAACTCCCAGAAATGCATTTCTCCATTTATACATACCTATAAATATCAACGAAAAACAAACAAACAAACAAACAAAAAAAAAAAACAGGGTCATTCGGCATGCCCCAGGATCATATTAGAGAAACAATGTGTTCATAGTGTTTAGAAAGCAAATTTTCAAATTCGCCTTCTTTACCCGGTTGTAGATAATACAGCTTTAACATCCATTTCCCTTGTCTCCATTGTTTCTCTCCTCCAGGCCTGTGAACTCATTTCATCAGTTTTTGGCCTCATTATTCTTCTCCTGGAATATCTATCAGAGTTTATGAACATATTCGCTATCTTCTATGATTTAAAAAAAGAAATCCTTCCCTGAATCCCTGTTCAATATTAACTAACTGAAACCTACTGGGTAATGAATCTGTAGAAAAAAGGAAAAAATAAAATATCTGAGTTTTCTATAATATTACATGAACTTGAAAGACAAAGATTTATATGACTTTTGAATAGAATCTACATATTGTTTTTAGGTTCAAATATGATTTACATGTATTTGAAATTAAACAATTATAAAAATGTTTTGTGTTCCATAAGTGTAGTATTTCATACTTCTGGGTATAAATGTGGCTGCCCATATGTATTTCAATGGAATTTGGGGCCTCTTTTTATAAAAACTGGGAAGATTTTTTCCCATTTGATTCTAGATTTTGGTCATTTCTTCCAAGCATTTACTTCTTTTCTGAAAGCAACTCAAAAATGCAGACTCATTTAGAATATAAAATCTTAAGACTAAATACTATAACCAAAAGAACACATTAGCTACTAATTAATTACTATATTCAAGGAAAACATTGAATTATATTTAAAACCCTAGGTTCTGTATGTCTTATGCCTAACCCATTCAGTGCCATTGTAACTTGAATTCTACTTGACTTCCTACACTTACATGCCAAGATGTTTATTAAAAATTAACATAATGAATGTTATTAAGGTGACAGCTTCATATTCTTATAAGAGTTTGCTTTTCAGACTAATGTTTAAAAATCCTACCAATTATATTACATAAGTAAGTTTTCATCTATATGTGCAAATCACTTCAAAACATCCAGGGAAATGTATTTGTCTCAGTTGGGAAAACTATGACAATACCTTCTAAATACAAGATAAAAATCTTCTGTTACACATTTGTATCATTTTTTAAAAACAAAGATTTTTAAGTATTGAAACCTACAAGACAGACATCAAGTTATTAAAATCTGGGGATAATTTGAGAAGTGATGTCCCCTTTCTCAGTGAACAGCAAAGAAAAGAGTGGTCTATATTTAAAGTTTTGTCTTTATTCATCATTATTGAATAAAGTTGTGAAGTATGAACTATCATTAGGAATTTTTTCTGATTTTTTGGTCAGTTTCAGTCATATTTTACTACAGGATCCCAGAAACTTTCAAATACACTTTAATTTCTGAAAACATCAAAATAATATTTATGATTTCTCAGTGACCTTTATTGTTCTAAACTTGTTTTTTAATGGTATCTCCTATTTGTTTTTTCTTAGATGTGGAACAATTATAATACAGATCTCCTGTGAGAGCACTTCAAATCAAATAAAGGTACCATATGCCTCCAACGGTTGAAGAAGAAACTCTAGATTCCAAGCTTTGTTCAAGAGTAAAAAGTACAAAAATTTAGACCTCTTCCAAGTTCTAACTCATCACCAGATTCCCCACATTCACCTTAACTCTCCAGCAAGATTTCTGGGGCAATTAATATACTTCCCATAGGATAGACAACCTAATGCTCAGGAGAAAAGAACACACAACAACTATTATCATATTTCCATGCAGGGCAGTTTCTTTCTTTATTTTAAGTCTGCCATTTTAGAGTTCAAAAGCAATTATGAAGAAAAACTTAAGTATTTTCTCCCCTTATTTAGCCACAGATAAGATTGCTCTTCTTTCTAAGCACCAAAAATCAAGGTATTGGAACTAAAATAAAAATAAACCTAACAAAAAACACTACACAAAATCAATTTATTAATTTTAAAAAGAGAATAGTCACACCTTAGTCACATAGATCTGCTGAGAAATTTGCACCTTGTTTAATTATTCTTAGTTTAAAAAAAAAAAAAAATCAGAATATCACCAGCTTCTTTTGTGAGTACAATCTGTTCATGCCCAAACTGGAAGTTTAGGACAACTTATGCTTCCTTGCCCAGTACAAACATGTCATTCACTTAACTAAAACCAAACTTCCCACTCTGTCTCTCCCCCAATTCAAAATCTCTGTAGAGTTTCCAAACAAACGTATGAATGAGATAGGTCCGTCTACCAACCCACACTCACATATAAATCAGGATGTAATAATGTTTGGCGGAAGTGAATTTCCTTCTCTACAAATTAGTAGGGAGGAAAAATATAATTCTATATGAGTGAGTGCCTTGTCTTAAATTTTGAACTAGAGCATAGAGGAATAGATTGGTTTTAGTTACCATCAAGACCATTCATCAGAATTAAGATTCTAGTATTACAGTGCTGAAAGCCTCCTCAAGAGGTCATCAAGCTCAGCCTCTGGTCTATTAATCAAAGGGAAGCCCAATATATGCTCCAGCATGCACTATGATTTGTAATTTGAAGTTGACATAGTATAGATTTCTGGGAAACTGTGAGTAAATTACCTCACCATTTTCTGCCTTAGTATCACATCTGTAAAATCAGGACAAGAGTAACTATCTCCAAGAACCATTGCAAACTGTTCAAAGATTCACAGAAGAAAAGGCATATCCATAATTAATCCGTGACTAATTACCTTAGGGTAGAAAAAACATCTGTACTTAGAAAGTACCAAGCAAATTTAGTTCAGTTTTTAAAGTCAAAAAAACTAAATTTAGAGAAATACAAAAATAATATGCAGAAGAGAGTTATTGAAAATTTCCTAGCTATTTTGTAATATTCTTTTATCCACCTCTGAATTGCCTTTTCTCTTATCTAAATGTCTCTAATTTCAAAATATTCAGCAGAATGAGAAATTTCTGTTGTAGATCCAGTGTTTAAAGTAACACTGAATATTGTAGGGATTTGGAGGGTGGAGCTGAGAATATTGATTAACCAACAATTTGCAAAGGAAGGTTTTACCTGGAAAGGAACATAGCTGTAAAATGAACAAAGCATCCTTCCCAAAATGATGCCTCAATATTAACCCAATCCAGTTATGCAGCTTCCTTCCTCCCCTCAAAAAATTCCTTTAACAGTTGCTGAGCATCCTTTGCTGGTCAGCATCAAGGCTGACACCATGAGCCCAGAACAAGGAGAACTGTTTTAGATTCTTCAGGTTACCTGCCGAAAGAGAATAGGAATAACTCTCTGGCAGAACTGAATGGAAAAAATCTTTTTAGATTCAGAGGTTTTTTTTTTTTTCCCTCAGTGAGAGAATTGAAGCCTCTTGGGGCTTGATTTTAGCAGCATTAACTCCAGTCACTGAAGGGCATCAAAAAAAAAAAAAAAAAAAGAGTGGCATGTCTTTACATCATATTCCAAAAGCCAAGAGGGAAGATTCCTATAACCTCTGAGAATGCAGGTAATATGTGGGAATTGACAGGGACATATATCACTATTCCTCCTCCTTTGGGCTCCAGAGAAGATGAATACTGTAATAGCTACCATATTTTGTTGCATATTAAATATTAAATGACTCTGTGAGGTCTAAATTCTGCAAAACATGGACATCAACTCTTTAAGTAGCTATGCTTTCTAAATAGTAACCGTATCTAGTTTTATCATTTTGTTGAAGGCGCTCATCTACTAGAAAGCAGTAACTGTAGGATGCCTCCCCACTCACTCAAAAAAATGTAAATAGTCTTCAACACTTTACATTTTTAATTTGTTTTATAATTTCCATTTATATTTAAGCTTCTTTATTTGGTTAAATAAATAATGGGGAAGATAAATGAAATAACTTTAAGTCCAAGATGATCAGAGTGATGAGCCATGAACAATCTGATTCATACCCAAAAGATATTTTGATTTTTAAAAAGCTGTGATTTAATTTGAAGGCACCGTATGTATATGAGAGGCTACTTCCTACCCCTCACCCAGGGTAGACATCATTGGTCAGTCATAAAACATTCCTCACTGCAGGATTCTAGATTCACACACATACCCTCAGTTTGTTTTTGTTGTTTGTTGTTTTTTTTTTAAATTTTTCTCTATCCAACATTCTAAGTAATTATTATTCATCTCCAAGTTTGTAAGAAAAAATACCAATGAAGACCGTCATGAAGCCTGTAGACCACCAGAGCACTTGCACCAGGACAAATCTAGAAGATTTTTGGGTCCGTCAAAGGAATCGTCAGTTTTTCATGTTCTATAGGGATTTCTTCCTTCTGATATCCTTTCGCTAAAAAGTATTAAAAAGTATTATTAATAAAAAGTATTAGTTTTCTAGAGCTGGCATAACAAAGTACTTCAGATTGGGTTCTTTATATGAGTTCTCACAGTTCTGAACTCTAGAAGACCTAAGATCAAAGTGTCAGCAGAGCTGGTTTTTGTTGTGGCTTCTCTCCTTAGACATCTTCTCTGCCTTCCCATGGTCTTTCCTCTGTGCATGTCTGAGTCCAAGTTCCCTCTTCATATAAGGCCACCAGTTTTATTGGCTTAGGGCCCACTCTACTGACCTCATTTTAACTTAATTACCTCTTTAAAGACCTTACCTTCAAATAAATTTACATTTTGAGGTATTAGAGGTTACAATTTCAGTATATAAATCTGGGGGGATATATCTTAACCCATAATACCTACATTACTAGAAACTGAGATATTCTTCAAATTTAAGCCAAATATCACAAATTATCAATTATTTGCCTTTATATGCCAATTGATAATGCATTTATATTAATACAACTGCATTCTTTCAGTCAGCTGTACCATGATGATGGAGCATCTATGATAAGTTATATGTTTAAACATTTCTATCTTTCTTTTCCTTTTGTGACTTATAAGGATGATGTCAGTCAGCTGTCTTGGCTAGCTGATTCAGATTCTTATATGGTATTGACCTTTGACCTTTAATTTCAATGCCTAAAGTTTCATCTCTTCCTGCTGTTCTCTTCTTTCTACGTATCTACTTTCAAGATAACTTACACTATTGCAAACCAATCTTCTGTCCTTCTCTATTTTTTTTCCATTTTGATCTTATGCCTTCATATTTCTTAGTGTTATTAATAATCTCTCTTCTTCAAATCATGTATTCAGTAAACAAAATGCTTCAAGGATATAAAAATGCTATCCCTGGAGAACACAAACTAAGTACTACAGTGTTTTCGGGGTTTTCAATACATCATTTACCTGTGAAAGTCCAATTTCTTTTGACCATAAAACAATATAAAATCATGATGAAAAATCATAACCAAAGGAGTCTGCTGTTTGTCTTTTAATAGATGCAACTTACCAAATGTATTTTGCTATATCAAAAGTTAAAGGTGACACTTTCCCTTGTGTTTGAATTTTCTTAATAAGAGAGAAAAGGAAGGAAGCATTTGGAAACACCTACAGAAGAACTTCCAAACTAGGGAAAAATCATAATGGGGCATCAGCTACCCAGAGAAACCAATAACCTGGGAGCTTGGAGTAAAAATTAATTGAATAAATAAATGAGATTTAAAGCAATCATTGAAATTGAATATTCTAAAAGCAAAAAGATCATGTGATTGGCATTGCAAAATATATTTTACTCCACTACTTCTTAGAAACAATACCTTTTGTACTGAATCAACTCAGAAGAAGGCATACAAATATTATAGCAGTCTCTCAAACTGATAAGTAGACACAGAGTACTTTTAATATATATCTTTTGAAAATTTCTTAATTCACTTGATTATTCTTACTCTATTTTAAATAATCAATTGTTAAAAGTTCACTTTTCCCATTTGTGAATTAGTTTTTATTCTTTTCTGCCAACAATATCCAACATACATAAATGACTAGAACCTCAGAGTATTTGTCAGAAAACAAAATGCAATCTTTCCCTGAGTCACCTTGTACTCACACTGACAGATTGACTCACAGTTAGAGTTGATGCTTTATGGTTTTGTTGGCCAGACTTCCATCTGCGTGACTGTTTGGGGTATAAGAATATCCCTGCCTTGGCTACTGTTCTTTTCAGCACAGCTTTACTTGTTCAGTGTCCTTTATTTAACCTTGATACAAAAAAGAAGTCATTCCTAGGCATTTTGCCTTTTACCAAATATAATTTTATTAAATATGTACATGCGTGTCTGTGTGTGTGTAATTGGAATAGCCTAGGAGCAATGCCAGAAGGAAGAGTTGCAACACAAGTTTGAACAGCAAGTGTCTTTGACTTATTGCTGTGATTATACTAATTGCTCATCTACTTGGTGGGAGGTTGCAGGAAGCTGTTTTGAAGTAATCAAGCTGAGATAGGCCCTTCTATTTATAATAATTCTGAAAATTCTTCTACCCCAAAAATATTTAATTGCATTTTTCTTTCTTTAAAAATACTCATTTTTCCTTCTCGCCCTTTCCATTGTCTCAATCCAATAATAAATATTTGATAGTTTCTTAGTTATTATAGGAATAAACATTAACTATCCTTCATTTCATAGATCTGAACACAAAGCCCTCAATATTCATTAATGGATTTGAAGTGCAATACAAACCTTCTACAAAATAATAATAATTTCTTAGGTTATCTCTTATAAAGGGTAAATTTTATGTGCATATCATTCTTGTGAAAATATTTCTGTGTTATGAGAAAAGATGATGGCCTTCTCTCAAGGTTTAGATCCTTATTTATTTAGTCAATATTTTAGTATTATGATTAGCATTATAATATCACTTAATAGTGCAGAATCAACAGACGTAAGTCTGTCTTAGCACCATGATGGTCTTATGTACTTTCTCTTAATTTGTTCTGAGTAAGAAATGTTTTAATAAAAATTCAAAGGTTAATAAAATGTATTATTGATCTTGGAACTATATGGGAGCCTAGATATAAAGCTTTTTATTGTATGTGATACTCAGTCTCTAACATGCACTTCCCTTTTGCTATTCTGTCCTCATAAACAAAGATCATATTGTGTTCTGGTAAGAGGATGCAAACTTTGAAGCTTCTCAAATGCAAATATCCTAGCTGGGTGACTTCCTAACTCTGGATCTTGAGCTCTGCTGAGCCCAGTTTACCAAACAGTACAAATTGGATATTAATATTTACTTCAGAATTGTGAAAATTGAATAACTATCATATATAATATGCATGATCACAAAGGAGGCACTGAAAAATTCAGTGACTTTCCCTTAAATCTCTCTCAAAATTATATATTGCTTACAATATCTTTTAGCTCTTTGGGCTTCAGGAACTATGTCTTATTCTTGCCTCTTGCCCATTCTCCTCTATTTTTAAGTCTTCTCTGAATGTTAAGGAAGCATTACAAAATCAATAGTGTGAAATCATTTTAGGAAGAGCCTGCACACAAATATGTAACTAGGTTGATAAATTAAGATGTTGAAAGTTTCATAAAATTCACCACGGAATTATTCAACCCTGGAAATTGCAGAAATCTAACATACCTAGTTCAACCCCCTGGCTTTGCAGAAGAAATTCCAATCAGAGAAGTTAATTGACTTAAGAGAACAGAGTTGCAGTATTTTTTTGAATGCAAAGTACTCTATGCACATTTCAAATGATTAAATATTCAAATTTTATTTTTATATTGTGTTCACGAAAAAAAAACAGTGTAAAACAATCCTTTTTAGGAATAATGCACGTTCATCGTTGAGGAACGATGATTATTTTTCTATTTGTGGGACTTTGGACGTAATTGCATAGTTTTATCTTCATGACAGTCGCTAAACCTCACTGTACATTTTAGCCTGTTCTTTTTTTTCAATACACCTTTCTCTTACACACACACACACACACACACACACACACACACACATATACACATTAGCTCTACCCTGAGGGTTTTGAAGGATTGCTTTGGGTGGAGATCCTATAACTTCTAAACCTGTAGAACTTTAGAAAGAACATATCTTGGGGCACCTGGGTGGCTCAGTTGGTTAAGCATCTGCCTTCAGCTCAGGTCATGATCCCAGGGTCCTGGAATAGAGCTCTTCCTTGGGCTCTCTGCTCAGCAGGGTATCTACTTCTCACTCTCCCTGCTTGTGTTTTCTCTCTCTCTCTCTCTCTCTGTCAAATACATAAATAAAATCCTTTTTAAAAAAGAACTCATCCTGATTCGATAGGGAATGAACTACCAGAGTAGATACTAAAACATCTTAATGAATCTTGAATGGAAGCAAGACTTATAAATAGGAAAATCCCCCAAAGTTGAACCAAATCTTTTATAAATGTGGGACGTTACTTTGGAAGATGAAAATAGCATCTGAAACAAGTAATGTGAATATCAGCAGGAGGGGGGAGAAAGGAAGATTCTCAATTCTTCCTAAGTAAACCCCTCTTAGCATCCCCAAAAGGAGACCACTCTTTCCCAAAAGGACTCGAGGGCACCACCTGACAATTCCTTCTTTGCAGCCATTTCCTGATGAGTTTAATGGAGAGAGTTCATGGGTTAATACCACTCCTCCTTCAAATAACTGCTTATAATGCAAAAGAAATTTTGGCAGTGTTTCCCAATGAACAAAAAATTGTGAAATATTCCTTAAGTCAAAATATTATAAACATTAAAATATAGTCTAATAATAAACAATTCTATCAGTAATGTCCTATTGACACATCTTTGCCTGAAATACACAAATATGGATATCTTAATCAAAATTCACTAACTTAGCACATTTTTAGTATCATTTATGCAAAGAAAATAAACTAGAAAGAGAAAAGACATGAGTAAAACTAAGATGTACCACATATATAAGAATATGATTTGGTCTGTTTTATGACCACTAAGTATGGTATATAATTGATCTTCAGAATAATTGCATATCAAATCATCCAAATCGGATAAACATTTTGTTCAATATTGATTGTTCACATAGCTCCTTGCTCTTTTGCCCAAATGACACTTGTTTGAGACCAAGGGAAGTTGTGAGTGTAAAGAAGGAAATAGAGGGAAAAAAAAGAATAAACATCAGTTACTATCCTTTTAAAATTTATGTTTATCTTGAAAGCATCATTTTGCCTCTTGGATGAGTTATATTTCTTTTGGGTCTCCCATGGTACCTTGGAGAGAAATCCATTCAGAATAGATATTCAGTATCTATGGCTTGAGTGATTGGCTGATCTATTTCATCTTCTTTCCTTATAATGATTGTTCAATAAGTCAGAGAGTAACTGCAATTGTTGCTGTATTGAAGTAGTCAACTGAAAGAGAATATGGTTTGTCCCTTAAGCATTATTTTCTGCTAACACAGCATGCTTTTCAAAGTCCCTGAGTGTTTCAATGATAGGAATCATGTAAACATATGAATAAATAACTGACAAAACACTGTATGTTATTTGAAAATAAATGTAAGCACACCACAAATTATAAGATTAATACCTGGCATATTTATAGTAGATGCTTCTAAGCTAAGAATAATGTATCATTAGCATGAGCTTATGCAAGAAGATGTTGTAATATTTAGAAGATCTTGTGGACCAGTGAGTGTTTTTTCATTGCTATGTAACAATAACAATGTGGCATGACTCAATTCTGTAAGAAGACTGAATGATTTAATAATTATAATAAAATCAAAGCCTCTTCTGTCTTGTGCTATGAAAGATTTTAGGCTGCACTCTAAGTAAGAACTGGAAAGAACATCTACAACTCAAATAGCAATCAAGACCAGGGGAGCTCATTTTATGAAGACTAAAATAATTATGAGATTGAATCTAAAAATCACAATACATAATTTTCTCAGGCAAATGTTATAGATCCTCTAAATAAGACACTTGTATTGAGGAAAAGAGGATCAAAATAAAAAAACTCAGTCCTTGAATCATGGCATGTCAATGCGATAAGGTGTTTTGTATTGGAAGGACAGTTCTGTATGTTGGTAGACCAGATCTGTCAGGCCCATGGGCAAGCCATCCCACTGTGCTTATCCTTAGTGTGACACATACCATGCAGGGATTATGATACATAGAAGCCAGGAATACTTGCACTGTGTGTCATGATCGTGAGAAAGGCAGATCCAGAGTCTGGCTCCTATTGACAGTCAGTGATGGTATTAGCTGGCCTTCTGGAATGGTAGCAGCAGAAAACTCAAGTCAACATATTTTAACCTTCAGAATTATTCAGGCACATTCTGATCTTACCAAATGGGCTGATAAGACTGAAGTACAAACTTGGCGTTAAACAGCTGTTTCCAAACAGCCAATGGGAGGTGGGGCAAAGGCATGCTTGCTTTTTTTTTTTTTTTTTTCTGTTTTTAGATACAGTCAGTGCCTTTCAAGGCTAAGACTTCAACAGCAAATTTTCCATTGCATAAAACACAAAGAACTATCCTTTTAAATGCATCAGAACACAGCAAGGCAAGGAGAAAAAAAAAAATTAAAAGGAAGAAGAAAAGAATAACTTAAATGCTGTGGGGTGAAACCAACCAGGATCTGAGGCCAAAGCTCTATGTGAACATTAGATTATGCAGTTGATTCAATTCTAATTCAAGTCAAGCTGGTTCAATGTTTCACTTATAATCTTTTGTCCTTTTTCACCTGTTCCTTATCATGAAATCTGATCTATTTGTAAGTTTAATGCAGGAGACAGGGAAAAGGCTGACCTAACCTTAGTATTATAGGGGATTGCACTAAATGTGGGCGGGAGAGCAATAGTTCCACAGCTTCCTACTTGGAAATGGGCCCAGCTTGAAGAAATAAAAATAGAAGTGTCTGAATGCAACTAAAAGCTGAGCCACATGGAATTAAAATCCAGTTTCCTTCAGTCTTTCTTTCTTTCCTTCTTTCTTTCTTCCCTTTCTTTTTCCCCTTCCTTCCTTCCTTCTTTTTCTCTTCTTTCTTTTTTTTCTTCCAGTCATCAGAATTTCAGAGCCTACAAACTAAAAGGCTCCCACAGTCTGCCATTGTTTTTGGTAATCCATCACCTGAAGTTACATTGACCCAAAATGACTGCATACGCAGTGTGCAGTATGCTGCATGTATGGATACTGCATTACAGTATATGATAATTTCAACTGTCTGTTCTCATTCCCTTAGAAAAAATCATCAAGCTTAAAATGTAAATAAATAAATACATATGCCTAAGGGACACTGAAACTCCAGGATAGTAATTGCCTAGCAGATGGTCATCCTTATGATTTCAGAATGCACTTATATTAACTTTCTTTACCTTCTAAATAAGCACAACATTTTAAATTGAAATAAGAAAAACTGTGTTCCTAATGTTTTACCAATCTCTGTTTCTGATTTGCCCAAGGCCCACATTTAGCATATTTTCAATATCATATATTCAAAGTGGAAGAACTGGAAACAAAAAACAGATTTAGGAAACCAAGATTTACCACTTTCATGAGATGATAATTTGATGTATCTCATGATCACTATATACGTTAATTGTTTTTATGAATACATTCATATTTTAACTCCTGTCTTCTGAATAAGAGATATGTCTTGATGGGCCCAGAAAAAAAGAAAATGAATTTCTCTCTCTCTACACTGTTCGTTGGTGCTTTGCCTGAATGGGATCTCTTTGAAATTAAGGGGAACTTTGTTTAAAAGTGGTATTTAGGGTACAAGGAGGAATAAAAATCTGACCCAGGCCATTTTAAACTCATGTTTATCCAGACTTCATCATTTTCTCCTCTAACATATGAATATAGTTTCCAAAACCACAAACCTCACAAGTGTTTAGATCCCAGACTTGTAAACAGGTTTGATTTCCTTTTATTGAGCGTCTTCCTTCCTCATCCCTTATTGCATTCAGCTGGCTCTAATTCCTTTTCATGTACTTAAAGAAATGAAATATTTTGTCTGAATTAAGAATAATCATGTGTTTGAGAAGATCAATCGTGAAACAACAGAAAAGTGAATTGTTTTCAATGGATCTGTTTACAGTGACTGAGCAACTCGGGTTTAGATGAATAAATAAAAAGACCAGCAATTTTATTGAATTATATTGTTCAATTTCAATTGTGTCTCTTAATGTAAACAGCTCAGTGATTAATGTATTATTGAATATTCGTGGAGTGTGTCTGTAATGAATATGTTCATGAATGACCCTCTGAGAGTAAATCAATGTTAGAAAGAGACCTCTGTTGATTTGGAGTTTAGATGATTGCAAATCAAACTTTAAAATGTCCCGACTCTAACACTGCATACCTTAAAATTTCAGAGGGAAAATAAAAGTACCCAAAAAGCAAAAGAGCCAATGATGGAAAAGAATTCTTATTAACCTTTCTTAGTATCCAAGGCCATTATTTAGAAACATCCTTAGGAATATCATAACATTACTATGACATAGTCAAAACCAATCATGTTTTTCTTCTAAAACTATGCAATTAATAATAAACTAATTCACTTATTATTCTACCTAACAGATCTGTTATTTCTGTGAAAATGCTATTGTCCATAACCTACTAACCTACATTTCTTTTCTTGAGCTTCATAAATGTTCAGGTATCTGAAATGTTTAACAACACAAGAAATTAACATCTTTTTATGGATAACCAGTTGCAGAATCCCTCGTTTCCCCTTCCTTTAATCTTTTATAACATTCATGATCTCCCTTAACTACTCTATTTTCTCAATCCCTGTGACTTGGTCCAAGACACTAGTAAGTTTTAGATGTGTATCTTCCACCATCCATGGCACTGCTGCTTAGAAACCCCTTACACAAATGAAATACCTCCATAATGTTCAAGTAGGAAATACCCAGAAAACTCAACTAACTCTCATACTCAAGTAGCATCTGTTGATACAGTTCAGGATTGGACAAATAATGACTCTATGACAAGGTGCTTGAATGCGATCTATCTTCTGATGATAACCCTTCTTTCTCTATCTTCCAAATGTTATCTTTTCCCCAGATTCTGTACTTAATCTCTTGTCTTTCTACACACCCACATATTCAAAAATATCATTCAATCATATGTGTACAATTCCTAAATTGGTATCTCAACACTAAATCTTTTTTCAAACTTATTTCTGTCTTATGTTTTCAACCGCCTGCTACTTTTCCCTCAAATCAACATTTTTCTTAAGCCAGTTCTTTTCCCTGACTTCTCTTTTTCTATAAATGTGTCAAAATTCTCCTAGTTAGTCAGCTCAAAATGCAGAATTATCTTTTCTTTTGTTTTTTCTATCAGTCTACTACTACCACCTTACATTTACACTTTACTCCATAATTTACAAAACTTTTTTTTAATTAAATGCTTTTATTTCATTGTAACAATAAGCATATGAAATAAAAGAGAAATAATGGCCTAAGAACTTGCTAATCACTGTCTGGTTAATGAACCAACAACATTGAATCATGTTGGAGTTTGTTAAAAATGCAGAAATCCATCTCCTATCCCAGACAACTAAATCAGAATCTGCATTTTAATAAGATTGCAAGTATATTGTATATTGTAGTTTTTAAGCATTGTCCTAGGTTAGTAGTAGATTAGTAGTAGATTTGCTTGAGATATCATAGTCAGTAGGTAGTTTGCAGAAACAAAATTGAAAACTAAATATTCTAATTTCCAGCTCCCAAACATTAATGCACAGCTATCTAAATTGTGGCCTTAGACCAGTAGCATCAATACTACCTGGAAACTTCCTTAACATGCAAATTCTTGGGTCTTGTCTCATCACTAAATTAGAATCTCAGGAGGTGGAACAAAAGCAACGTGTTTATGGGTTCTCCAGGTAATCCTTACACATGTTCCAGTCCGAGAAAAACTACTCTAATGTGATACATTATGTCCCGTGTTCCATTATATTCCAACGTGTCTCTCATCTTTCTGTCTTTCTATGTCCTTTATTGCCTCTAACATCCAACTTATTATTCACATTTTGAATTTAAACCAGTAGTCAACTTACCCTTCTTCACCAACCAAGCCAGCTGTGCTGATCTCTTAAGTACTTATTATACCTTCATTCATTCATTTATTCAACAAATATTTCAGTGTCTCAGATAATTGCAAACTTTTAGAAGCACCTCACTGTCTTTTAAACAAAGGCAGTTGTCTTCATATTGCCCCTCCTGAACCTCCCTTCTTTATCTCTCCTATTACTGTTTTTCATGGGGTTTTACTCCAGATAAAAGGCCATGAAGAAAAATCCAAGAAAATTCACAAAAACAGCCAAGGACATAGCTGTAGGTGAAACTTCAGATCTCTAGCAGCAAGAACTAAGCTGGTGTTGAGTCAAGGTCTTCACAGATCTCTTCTGGCCCAGGGACAAAACTTATCTCAACAAATGATTGGATTTGAACCTACTGACAAAAGGAAGTGGCTTGGATGTGTAGTAAAGAAGCCGGGACCAAGGCAGTTTTACATAGTTTGGAGGGACTTTTTTGAACGGTTGATAATTCCTTAGTATAAACATTACTATAAAGCCAAACAGGTGAAGAACCTTCAACATGACTAGGAAAGACTTACAGACAGGTGTCTGCTTTCTTTGAATTCCTGAATGTTAGGAATGTAATAGGTTTTAGAGACCTTCAAATGACCCCCACCTTATTGCACATCAGGTAACTCTGGGCTTTCTGAGACTGAGTATCTTACACTAAAGCTAGTGTCTTTTTTTTTTTTTTTTAAGATTTTATTTATTTATTTGAAAGAGAGAAAGAGAGAGAGAGAGAGAGTACAAGAGGGGAGAGAAGCAGAGGGAGAGGGAGAAGAAGGCTCTCTGCTGATCAGGGATCTCTCTCTATCCCAAGATCCTGGAATCATGACCTGAGCTGAAGGCAGAGTCTTAACTGACTGAGCCACCCAAGGGCCCCTAAAGCTAGTGTCTTGAAAGCAATGGCTTGAGATGTTCTGGTGTTCACTGAGGAGCAGTGATTCTCAATCCTGGCTGTATCCTGAAATCATCGGTGGAATTTCAAGAAAAAATGTATACTTAGACTCCATATCCAGAGATTACATTTAAATAACACGCAAATGAGGAATGGTCATGTTATTTTGTTTTATTTCCCCAGGTAATTCTAATGTGTAATCAGAGTCGAAAATCATTTCACTACACAGTCATCCTCATACTTTATCACCTAGAATCTTATAAAACAGCAGTTCACTATGTCAGGTTTGGGATGAGTCCATGAGCCTCCATATCTAACAGTTCCCCAGGTGATGCTGATGGCTGCTTGTTCATGAACCACACCTCAAGTAACTACATGACTCCAGCTTCCATTTTTGTTTTCTCTGCCCTCTAATGGTTTTTATCTTAGTGCACACATGGAATTCTTCCTTAAAATATTTCACCTTACATCTTATATAGTTTATCCATTCATTCAACCAGGATCTGAGTTCTACTATGTGCCAGACATTGTTACAGTGTTTGAGGAGGCTATAAATCATTACAATCAATTTATTTTGTTTAAAAATGAAAGTCTAAATAAAATAAATCCAACTCCTCAAAAGCAAGAAGTTGATATTAGTATACTATGTTGAAAATATACAGGCTCTTGGTGGTTTTGGAAGTGGGCAACAAGGCAAACAGGAGCCTTGTGATATAGTACAGGGATTATTGCAACACAAGGGGAAGAGCGGAAGCCTAAGAAGGTGTAGCTGAGTCTCTGTTGCCTCATCTTCAAAAAAGGATGGTAACAGCAGCAAGGTCACACAACTGTTGGGAGTCAGTAAGAGTATGCATTTAACAAGTGCTTTGTAAACAGAAATGTATTATATTATTCTCAACAACTGGCTCTTGACATTGAAATCCTGAGAAAATTTTCCAAAAGATTAACTTCTCATTTATGTGTAATTCCTTACAAATAAGTTCTGCAAATATTTCTTTACCACTTAACAGCTTTGTAAATTTAATCTAAACTTTTTAACAGTAGAGGAAAAAATCAATGACAAAGTTAATATGTCTTTTTCTATGATAAAGTCTTCATAACCCTCCAGATTAGATATGCAGATCTTTAAGTATATGCCAAATGAGTTCTTTATACTTTTTAGAGATGCCATAATAATTTCAAAGCAGTAAGGGAAGGCAATAAAATATTCAAAGCCCTCCTATATAGACAGTTACCAAATACACACTTATGAAAAGATCATCTCTCTCAACTAAGGCACATGTATCCTATTAAGAAAAACCCTTTACAAGTGGTCTTTTTACATCGCATTCTTATAAAGAAAAGGGATTGCCATCAAACTCATCAAAAAACAGGATGCTTCTTATTTAGAGATCATATGGATTTTATGTGATTATATCCTTCTTTTTTTCAGTCTGAGAAATCTTCCAATATGCAAAGTCTATCAGAAACAGTCACAAGTTTAGGTCATTTCTCCTTTCTCCAGCTTTAGCAGCAAAAAATAAAACTTAAAGGAAATATTTTTAAATACTCTTGCTTTAGTAAAAATTAATTCTAGTTGTTAATACATAATTTTGAACTTGTACTGATCTTGCCCATGCCTATGCATACTCTGATTATAATTGACCAAACTTCCTTCTAAGATAAATTTGAGGTTTAACTCTTCTTAAAAAAATGCCAAGCAAGACAAGTTCTATGTCTATCGGGGTCTTGAGAAAACCCAACTGGATATTTCTGTCTGCTGTTTTACAACTTCAACTGAGGGCATGTGGGTACTTTTTAAAAAGATTTTTCATGCCTAGTCTTTTATGCTTTGATGAAATCAATACTGCTGTGCTATGTGATTTAAAAAAAAAATACTGCTGACAGGTAAATGTTTCATTCTCTCTCTTTTAAAATAGTCTCAAAATAAGCAAACAAATAATATCTGAAGAATAAAAATCATAGGAATAAACAGCTCTGAAAAAGACAGGTGGCAATCAAAGTTGCACATATCACTGTAACATGCTTAGCTTGACAGGAATAATGTTTATGAACAAGAAACATATTTTTGCTACTGATCAAATTCAAATATTCTAGAGACTTGGAATTACAAACATTTGCTTCTCTGCCTGCCAGCGGGCAAATACAGGCAGCAGCTAGAGAATAATTAGTAGAAATATGACGCCAGGGAGTAACATCAAATATTATTAGTTAAAATGACAGAAATGCAAAATGTGAAAACTCAATATATGGTCAGTAGGTGTTTATGGATAAAATTTTGACAAAGGTTAGATTGTGACTGAAGGAATTTTAATCTAGAAATAATACCTTTTAAAAAGCTAATGTCAGGGGCGCCTGGGTGGCTCAGTGGGTTAAGGCCTCTGCCTTCAGCTCGGGTCATGGTCCTGGGGTCCTGGGATCGAACCCCACATCAGGCTCTCTGCTCAGCAGGGAGCCTGCTTCCTCCTCTCTCTGCCTGCCTCTCTGCCTACTTGTGATCTCTGTCCAATAAATAAATAAAAATCTTTAAAAAAAAAAAAAAAGCTTATTTCAACCTATATTATATCCACTGCCTCTTCACATGTCAGAAGACGTTGCCCTCAGCCCTATGATGGTGAATCGTTATAGCTCTACAATATGATCTAAAAATCCACTCAGGTAACAAATGATTTAAAATAATGAATTCTAGGTTTCTTCTTTTTGCCATCAGTCACCTTGAAGATAGAAGTCAGAAAGTGGGCACCTGTATATTTGCCCTCCCATTCTATTGCATCGATATCTGTACAAAGTGGGTGCTGAGGACAACTTGGCATTGTCTTCCTGGGCTTTCTGCACTATGTGATTTCAAACTAATTAAATGAGTGAGTCCTTAAGACAACAAAATTGATCATTCATTTACATGATACTTTGATAGGAAGGTAATGTGAAATCCCTACCTTCTCTAAAATATCCTTCTTGCTTAACATAATCTGTCTTGGGTATGCATATTCCTTTGTTTAAATAGAATCATCAGAAGGTGTATTACCTATGAATATTCATATAAAAATATCTTTTATTCCCTGGGAGGGAAAAACATCTCTGGAAGTCTCTTCTAGCCTTATTGAATTAGTTTAAAGATGTAGATTAATGTGATAAATTTACTAACTTCATTTTAGTTCAACAGTGACCCTAAAAATGAAGCCTGCAAAGCAAAGCACTGTTGACTGGAAACAAGGTAAAAAAGAACATAGCAAGACAGCAATAATTAGCTGGACAGAACGAAGGACCAGAGTGAGGGTATCAAATGTGACTGGGAATATACACAAATGGAAAGGGGTATTGGTATGGGGTTGGAGACAGGGAACACACTCATTCATTTAACAATTTTTTCACAGGCCCAACACCATAATATCCTGCCCTCCTCAAATGACATATGTCTTGTGGAAGTGCCATGCTGTAATAAGGAGTGGACTGCTCAGCTTGTCTTTCTATTCAGAGGATCACAATTTATGGAAAAAGAAATACACAGTTGATTCTTGCCATCTTGAAACAACTATAATTTCCCAAACTCATAAGTTCTATTTTTACAACAAATCTCATGACAGGTAATAAAATTCAATTGAAAATTTTAAGCAAGGCCTTCATATTCTTCATAAGTCTAAGAATATAGGATTAATAAAATATATAGTTTCTTCTAAGTAAACATGAAGTTTTTTTTTCACTTTCTCTTCCCTTTTTTTTTTTTTAAGATTTTATTTATTTATTTGACAGAGAGAGAGAGAGATCACAAGTAGGCAGAGAGGCAGGCAGAGAGAGAGGGGGAAGCAGGCTCCCTGCTGAGCAGAGAGCCCAATGCGGGACTCGATCCCAAGACCTTGAGACCATGACCTGAGTTGAAGGCAGAGGCTTAATCTGAGCCACCCAGAGGCCCCTTCTCTTCCCTTTAGTTGCTGGCATTGTCTTTCTACTCTTCTTCAATGCCCGATCTGGATAAATTTAACCAAAAACTCTAGGACCTAACACTGCAGGCCAATTACTGTGATGTTCCAAATAATATGCAGGGACACCTGGTGAGGACCAAGGCTATCTGGTCAGAGAAGCTTTGTGAAGTACATTCTGATTACATTGCCAGCATGTGCACATGCATGCCTCAGCAAAATGCAAATCACAGGTACCATTTAACATGGATAGCTTGTTGCTCATGAAAAGTCAAACACACGCTGAATCTATAAATGCCAGCCTGCAGTATTGTGAAACACTTTATATAAACTTTATTACTCTCACTCCCCATCTTTCTCTTCACCAGAGAATTAGGGAAACTGGCAACTAGCAAAAGGTATCTCTTGTTAAGTCTTCATTTTGAACTGGTGTCCCATGCCATGTTCACCTGCCAGTTTTCCACAAATTGCTATTACCATAGTGTCAAATCTTCACTGGGGGGAATTTTCAGTTTCTCATTTTCTCAGTGCGGGACGGATGCATCTGATGCTTTAAAAAGTTATCACCTTTTACATTTCTAAGCCAGTATTCCTTCAGTGCAAATGGCAACTGCTAATCATTCCCTGGCAGGACTTTCCTATTTGCATGGCATGTCAGGTTTCTCACTGTGCTATGAACGATTTCTCTTCAGCATCCCTTTCTTCTCTTTTCAGTACTACCATCTCTCTAATATGCTCCCAACTATATTATAAGAAAAGATTTTTATATAAGCCACTAGCCACAGGGGAAAAGAGAACAAATTGACTCGAACTGAAGAAAGACCACCCTCACTGAGCAGAGATTACTTGTTCTCTGATTGTTACCATCTGATAACCGAAACTCTGACTCTGGTTGTAGTTGCCTAGTATTTACTCTATAATTATGCTATGCTCATTAACATGTAGTCCAGAATAGCACTAATGAGACCAGAAAACTCAGACAAATTTACAAGTAATGCCTGCATTTTAGTCTAATTAATGGCTAATTTCCTACTTCTAAAGGTGAAAGTGAGAGCAGAGTCTTTTCCTCTAACCTGGTATGTCTTGACTTAGGAAATGGAGACTAATAAAGGAAAAGCAAATATTTACACTTCCTGCCACTACTAGTCTGAAAGATGAAATAGGAGAGAATTAGCATTGCAGGTACCATACTCAGGCTGGTCACAGGCACCCAGAAACTAGCCAGGCAGGGTCCACAAGGTGGACTTCCCCAGTATACTTTACCATGAAAAGTAGAGGTGATTACAAAATATCTCTAAGGCAAACTTTTTTTTTTTTAAATATTGAACCCTCTCTCAAAGTCTTCTCAGAAATAAACATTTAAATCTATTCTAGCAAATTTATCATCTATCTTATCAGCATAGTTTGGTTTGTGGAGAGTCCTGGATCAGAAGTAAGTTCATTGGGGGAGAACCAGGATGGCACAGTCAGTTAAGCATACAACTCTTGATTTCTGCTTGGTGATATCAGGGCCCCTTTCCCTCTGCCTGCTCCCAAACAAGTAAACAAATCTTTAAAAAGAAAAAAGAAAGAAAGAAAAAAATCAGTTCATTGGGGAATATCTAGTATTAAATAACTAATGTGTTAATGACATGCATATTATTTATCAATTTTAATTTACTTTCCAACTAAATGCTATATATCATGCATCCTTATGGTAAGAAAGAACAATCGCTGTCCATATTCCATTGTAAAAGAATTTATTGGATTGATCCTGAAGTGTACAATTTCAACCTAAGTTGCTCTTGACCACTGAGTAGGATTATAAGATCAGGCTAAAAACCCAGTGGAATTTTCCACTATTCAAAGAAGATTTTCTGGTTTGGGAATCCAGGTCATGATTTTGGCCTCATGACATCATGATTAAATAACTGAGTTAACCTGCCCAGATAGCTGTTCTGTTTTTTCAGACTCTAAATATATAAATATTTACACTATGCCATGTTTAGGGTTCACAACAAAAGTGTCTACGTGGAGTTTTGATTCAAGCTGAAATGCTGAACATGGCGTATACCATTATTTTACTTACTACCTTTAATTGTGGTTCTTTCTTTGCATTCCAGTCACCTGGACTTTGACTTCACTGAAGACAAGAATTGTGCCTTTTTCTTTTTCAATGGTTCAGTATGAGCCAATAATGCTTGTTAAATGAATAATTCCTGCAAAAAAATACTTGTTAAATGAATGAATGAATCAATCAATCAATGAAGAGGCACCTAAGAAATATCTTCCTAACAGAATCCTCTCATGAACAGAGTACACAATTGCAAAACCAAGTTAGTAAGTAACAGCTTGAACTCTCTTATAAAACCAAGGAGCCTCTTTGAATAGAACAGCTTTCTATTTGGAACAGCAATGTAATAGTTAAATCCATTTTATCTAAGCATTTAATTATCCATTACTATCTACTCATTTAAGGAGGTGCTAATCTGGCTGATTACATTAAAATTAGAAGAGTTCAGGCTTATGGGGGAAAATGGGGAGAAATTTGGGCTTTTAAAAAGTAACTAACATTTTCTACAGCCACACAAACCTCTGAGCCCTATTAAAATCACTGATAAGCAATCTTGGAAAAACATTCTCCAGTAATGGCTAGCTGGACTCTTGCAGCAGAGCAAATTGTTTTTTCTTGGCAAACTTCCCACAAGCAATAGGCAGCAAGAAATTGTTTGTTCTACACATACAAGTTCTCATGTGTATCTGCAATTCTAATGCCAAATTTGGTTCTATCTCAAAGCCATTTTAGCTGCAAAAAAAAATTGACAGAGACTTTACCAGTATAGCTAGTTGACACTTAGTAGAGACTCCAAGGCCATCAGAATGAATTCCCATGTGTTACTGTGGTCAGTACAGAAAATCACTCAGTCCATTTGGCTAAAGATTTCTACACATTTTTCTCCCCTTTCCCCTGGCAAGAATTTTTGTTTGGTCAGGGACATCTGGTTAGCATGTAGCACACAGAATATATACTGCTTGCCCTTCAGAAATGTAAAAGAACATTAATATCAAATAAAAGGAAAAACAGAAGAAATATGCATTAACACATTGGGATTGGTCATTGGACGGCTTGCAGCTGGGCTAAGCTAGAAAAAGATCAGTGAAGATCAAGAATTTGAAGCTACATTTTGAGTAAGAGACAGATACAGTGAAACCATTAGAATTTAAACAGATATGTCACAGGAGGAGAAGTTCTATACAATTCTCTAAGTTCTATAAGTATTTTTGAATAGCTGCGTGTGAGTTAAATACACATGTGGGTGGGGACACACACACACACACACACACACACACACACACACACACTAGATTTGGTAAGAAATGACCTTCAGCTCTTCTGATTCAGAGATAAGTTCTGGATTCTTGAAGAAGCGACTCAGTGTGTCTGAAGTTAAGCAAAACGTGAATAACAATTTTTTTTTTTTAGAATTTTGTACCTTTCTAGGTAATGCTCATATCTTAAAACTGACTCCTGGGACGCCTGGGTGGCTCAGTTGGTTAAGCAGCTGCCTTCGGCTCAGGTCATGATCCCAGCGTCCTGGGATCGAGTCCCACATCGGGCTCCTTGCTCATCAGGGAGCCTGCTTCTCCCTCTGCCTCTGCCTGCCATTCTGTCTGCCTGTGCTTGCTCTCTCTCCCTCTCTCTCTCTCTGACAAATAAATAAATAAAATCTTTAAAAAAAAAAAAACTGACTCCTTTGTAAATTTTGCATAGAAAAAATTTAAGTAACAGAGAGAAAATTAACATTGAAGAAAGAGTTAGAAAACAAGTGAGGACTGTCATCAGGATCTATACAGCTGCTCAGTTACATGGGTTTCATGGGAGATCACCCAGACATGAAGTGTACGCAGAATTTGACGGTTTGTGTCAAGCTGCCATTTTCTTCTGACATCCATCAAACCGTACTATTCCACCACACACACATACACATACACACACACACACACACACACACACACAGAGAGAGAGAAAGAGAGAGAGAGAGAGAGATACAGATAAATACCTCTACTTTTTCTGTGCTGGAAAAAGCTTTTTTATATATATTTTTTTAATTTAGTCTATTAAATGAAGGTTTATGTGGTGATAAGGCAAGAAAAATGAGAACCAGATTGTCACCCTGTTTTCAATAATTCTTGCCAAGAAAAGGGGCAAATTAAAGAAAAGTTCTCTTAGACTTTAAAAACTGTTAAGTTTCCTTTTATGAGTCTCCACATTATTTTAATTCTTGTATGATATTTTCTTGTATTATTTTTTAGTTAAGGGGCATGTGGACAAAAAAAACAAGCAAGATAGAAAACAGAAAACATATTCAAAGAAAAAAAAGTGAGAATATTATTACTTTGAGGTTAATGAGGCCAAGTAACAATAAAATATCCAGATAAAATATAGGTAAAACATTTACTGGTGACTTGTCTAAATGACACATTTTATTACTTCCATCTGTCTTGGTATTGTCAAAGCCTATGTTTGAATGTTCACCATCACACAGATACATTTTTTTCCCTATGGAAGAAAGTACTCAGAAAAATTATATTGTTTTGTAATTGATTTTGAGATTCAAACTCTGGCTTTTTACTTATTTCTGAATGTATTTTATTGTCATATTATTCTTATTAACTTTGGATGGGACTTACCCATATTTCATGTCTTGAGTTTCTATAATTTCTAAGTGTTCACTACTGTATGACTCACTACCTGGTAGAGCTGGTCACAGTTTCAACCCAGCTGAATTAGCAGTTTGTAAAGGCAATAGAATTAAATTTGATATTGGAAAAAACTGCAGCTCTTTGGAATATGTAAGTAGTTAAGGGAGTGGAAGAAAAAAAATTCCATGAGCTATATGTAGCAATAAGGAATGCTTAAATGTGGAAAAATTCCAAAGAATGAAATCAGAGATGAGAAGAAGCAAGAAAAATAGTGCTGAAATATCTCCAGAAGAAAATTAAACTTCTATGAGAGAGTCTAGTGACTAGCAAGCATAGTTTGCAACAATCAGTGTCTTGCATGCCTAAGTGACTTCACAGATTTAGCCCCTTTCCCCAGGAGCATAGCTGATTGATAAATGTATTGTGATTTCTTTCCAGGTGAGCACTGATCACATCATATAATGGAAGAAACACAAAAATAGGATTAGGTGCTTAGAGATTCACTTTGTCGGAACACTATACTAAAGATATCGCTGGACTCCTGTAGTCCTGAGGACCTTGTTGTTCGGTGCATTAAACTACCATGGTGCTGCTAGCTTGCTTTGTCATGTAGACCACTTGAGTACTCTAGAATCTTGGATTCGGATAAAAACAATCAGACAGTTTATGTACTACAGTTGGAGTTGTCTCAGCAGAATCCCTACTCCAAACCCAAAAGAGAGAAATGATAAGGAAGATGGGGTCTGAGCTCCATATCTAAGCCTTTTAATCCAAACTGCTAAGGCTCCAGATAATACAACCTTCTTCAAAGACATAACCTTGTCCCTGACACAAACAGTAAGTGTGTTCTCCCAGACTCCAGGTAATCCCCATATAACCAGGGCTTCCAAATAGGCAGGAGGAAGTCCAATCTACTACTTTTGTCTATGGAAGGAGCAAAAAAACTCTTCTTTAAAAAGCAAACAAAACAAACAAAAAACTCTGATGTTTTAGGAAGACCTGTTCTTTCTCCCCTCCCCAGTTTCATTAAGATACAGTTGACATATAGCACTGTATAAGTTTAAGGCATACAGCATACTGATATACATATATTGTGAAATGATGACCATAGTAAGTTTAGTTAACATCCTTCATGTCATTTAGATACAAAAAGAAAAAAAATGTTTTCTCCTTATGATGAGAACTCTTAGGATCTACTCTCTTAACAACTTTCAAATATATCATAGAGCAGTATTAACAATAACCACTATGTAGTACATAACACCTCTAGTACTTATTTATCTTATAACTGAAAGTTGGTACCTTTTGACCTCCATCATCCAATCCATCCTCCCTCTACCACCCTTCTCTGATAATCACAAACCTGAACTCTTTTTCTATCAGTTAAAGGAAAACCTATTTGTGTAGCCCTTCTGCCTCGTTTCTGGCTTACTGGTGTAGTCTGTGTACCTAATGGCGTAATTGATGTCCAAGAAATAGATTAAAGTATTAGCTAAGATTAGAATTTTTTCTGGGTTTTGATCTCTGGGTTGAAATCCACTTCTAAGTCGTGAGACTTTAAACAAATTACTTTACCTCTTTGTATTTCAATTTCTTCATCTGTATAATGGAGTGCAAGTCAAATCTCCATAATACCATTGCTATGAAGTTCATTTAGCTAATATTTATTAAGCTCTGAACACAGCATCAGAAACACAGGATGAGCTTGTAAATTTTATTAATTAACATTCTTAACCCCACGTTGTGAACTATTGAGAGTTTGGACATTACAGCTATTGTTGCCTTTCTCCCTTATTCGTCCGTGTCCTTAATTGGCCAAAACTACTAGATTTGAGCCTGAAGGCTTATGTCTATACTCTGGAGACCCAAGCAATCAAATATTCCATGGATGGCACAGTTATATTCCATTAGAGTTCTATTCTACCCTTCCATGTGATCTCATTCATCTCCTTCTCTACTGTCTCATTGTTCCAACTGTGAAGTGATTTGAGATTTCCCAAAAGTCCCTAGGATTAAAAACAGATATATTGGTATTTATACTTCCAAAGTATTCTTAATTATAGCTTTGAAAACAATTTCTAGGCAATACATTTTGAAATATAAGAAACTTTCAGGCATTGCTATATATTATTATATAATTCTATCATTTCTAAGTACTATCTTCAGTTCCCCATTTATCCATGTGTATAGAATTTCCAACTATCATGTCCAAATTAAAATGAAATTCTATAAGTGAAGGCATAGAATCAGCTTCATGTTTTAAACATACAAGCTAACTTTGCTGTAGGAAAAAGGTAACATATTAAGAGCTGAGAGAATTTCTGCTGACAGTCAATCTCTGGAGTTATGTTTTATTTGCATGGTTTGCCTACAATTCAAAACAACAGAAAAAATGAAAAAAGGTTATATTCAATTAGCTAATGTTCTAACAGGTATACTTTTAACCTTGAACTTAGAAAAGTTTTGAAAGTCTTCAAGTAGTGTCATATAGTTAACAGTTGGTGCCATGGGTCTATATATCAAGATCCCAGTTTTCTGAATTTCCTCTGGAGAAGAAAAAGATTGAATGCAAACAGTGGTTGATTGTGGTCTCTGTGATGTACTTCCCTAAAAGATGTCCAAGAGCTGCAGATCAACCTTTGTCAAGAGGACGGCTTTGAAACTTGAAGAACTTGGATTTTTTATTAATGCCAGACATAAACTACTGCTTACAAGGAAAATATCCTCAGTAATATGCACCAGAGACCTGGCAGTTTATGGATTCTAAATAGCAAAACTACTGAAGAGCAGGTACATGCATAAACAGAGTGTAATGTCTAGCACGAGATCACATCTTATTTTTGCAGTCCAACCTGTAAAAGAAAAATGGCACTTGTGTCTTAAAAAGCTTTATCAAAAGCTGAAACCTTGGGGATTCTTTTACCTGCTACACTGAAGTAGAAGGTATTGAAGAACAGAAGGTGATAAGAAGAAGGATGAGCAGGAAAGAACATAACTTTTCCTAATCCTACTAACCAGTTATGCCTGGTAGGATTAGAAATATTTGTACTGAAATTTTGACAAGTTCACTAACAAATTAAAGGGCTCCAACTGGAACTCACAGGAAAAGCCAGCAGCAGCAAATAGTCCTTAATGCAAATATCAAATGTCCTGAAGTCTCTTTTCATCTCTTTTCCAACTTGGTATGTTTGGAATTGCTTTGCCTGCCTCAGCTCAGGAAAAAGACAAGACAATCCATACTGCATTACTAGAAATAAGCATGCCAAGTGTCCCAGAATAGTACATGGTGTTAGGTGCAACATAAAATACACCGTATAGTGAAAAATCAGTTTTTTACTCCCTTTCTATTGTTGACTGCCAACAACACAAACCTGAGCCTCCTTTTTTTCTGAGCTATTTAACCAACATAATTTCCCTTCATCCTTCTTTGATCATACATCTCCCTCCCTCTTCTGGAAAACCCAATGTCCCATGTCTGTTTTCTACAGCTAAGGAAATCCATTTCTTTCCTTATGGGGAACACAGCAGCCAACTGTGTGTTCTTGCTTCTCCCCAGCCGTTCCAAGCTGTAAAAATTAAGGTTACCTGTCGGTAAATGGAAAGGAGCAAGAGACATTAGAGTTAGTAAGCATATGTTTTTCCCATAATTGCTTTCCACAATCGCTGAGTTTTACATGTCTTAAAATAAAAATTGTGTGGAGCACCTGGGTGGCTCAGTTGGTTAAATGTCTTCCTTCAGCTCAGGTCATGATCTGGAGTCCCAGGATCGAGTCCTACATCAAGTTCCCTGCTCAGTGAGGAGTCTGCTTCCCTCTCTGACCTTTTCCCCTCTTGTGCTCACTCTCCCTCTCTTTCAAATTAAAAAAAAAAATGCAAATTCCATATTCTTGGGCATTTTTTCTATAGATGGGAAGAGATCTATCAGATACTCAGAAAATACTGAAGTTAGCTAAAGGATACAAGTACTTTGGAATCTTCTGAGAATGACTGAGGACTCATTCACTTACAACAGAATGGGACATTTCTAGAGCAAGGAATGGGCATTAGAATACACACTTGGGGGGTGCCTGGGTGGCTCAGTGTGTTAAAGCCTCTGCCTTCAGCTCAGGTCATGATCTCAGGGTCCTGGGATGGAGCCCCGCGTCGGGCTCTCTGCTCAGCAGGGAGCCTGCTCCCCCCTCTCTCTCTCTGCCTGCCTCTCTGCCTACTTGTGATCTCTCTCTCTCTGTCAAATAAATAAAATCTTTAAAAAAAAAAAGAATACACACTTGGTGGCTTATACCCATATTGACAGGTAATTGTGCATGTCCATCATGCTCTTAGCTCCTCTCAAGTGATAATTAGAAGGTTTTTTTTTTCTTTCTTCCTCTCTTCCTCCCTCCTACTCTCCCTCCCTCCCTCCCTGCCTCCCTTCATTCTTTCTTTCTTTCTTTCTTTCTTTCTTTCTTTCTTTCTTTCTTTCTTATCTTAGTCATGTTTGGAATTGTTTTTCAGAATGTTTACACTATTTTCCTCACATTGTCACCAGCTCATTACCACAGAATTACACTTCACAAACAAGAGCTGGCTGGAGAGCCAACTTGGCTTAGCTGTATCGTCTAAGGAAATTATTAAAAGGATGAATTTCTCTCTTTTTGAAAAGACAAGCACAATCTGATCAGTGGACAGGCAGGGCCACTGCCTATTTCTCTCTTCAGTATTGTTTTGTGGCCTTTTGCTCTCTTAGAGTTACTCACTGATGAAGTGAATACCAGCAGTGTTGTTTTTCCATTTGGAACCAAAATCCCATGTGTTTTGTTGCAAGAACACATCCTTCACAGTTTTATTGTAATTGGCTTTACAATTTCTGTTGTTGTTATATATACTAACAACTAGAAGTCCATATTTCACACCAGTGATAATTACTGAACTTTACACACAAACACACACACACACACACACACACACACACACACACACACCCAGGAATAAAAATCAGCCAACATACTCTCTTTAACATAGGAGAGTTCAATGCAGTTTTCATCATGTTAGTAACATGAAGACATAATATCAAGTTTCTTAAAGTCTAGTACTTTTGCCATGATTTTAGATGATATATTATGAGATATATGTATGGAAGATACTAGAAATATCCATGTTTTTTGCCAAAGCATCGTTTTCTTGTTTATATAGCTTTAATTAGGGGGGAAATATCTAAAATATCTTAGATAAATAATAGTTCAGAGGTATACACATAAGATAAAATCTTGTAACTAGTAAGTGATTGTATACCTGGAAAATCATCCAATAAGAAACTCTTCTCTGTGCACATATATGTAGGAGCACATGTTGACATTTCAAAGGTAGAAAAGAGAATACCTATGTACCTTATAATGGTCTTGGCTGTTTTACTCTGTCTGGAAGTCTGTTTTTGATAATGTCATTATTGACTTTTGACAAGAGGCTATAGTGTCACCACTGATTGTTAAAAATTAAAAAAAAAATACAATAGAACTCTAACAAGAATCTATTTATTGTTCTCCAAGAACCAAAGAACTTTGGTAGATTTGAAGATCTTTTATTTTAGATAAAATATTTTGGCCATTTATGAATAAAGTATCTTTGATTACATTATATTCTTTGTTTTACATTCTGGTAGTTTTATCAAACATGTAAAAAAGAATTTCTAGTTGTACCCACTAAGGTCTCCCCTGGAACTTTTCTTGTAAAGAGAAAGAAGACATAAATTATCTTAGCAAAATTAGGGCTGACTATGGAGTAGTGATTGTCTATTCCACAAAGTTTTGTGGAAATTCTGGGATAAGTAAAGAAAAGGCAGACCCAGAAATGAGAACATGAATGAGAATGACTTAACATTTGTACAGGCCTCCATTAATTAGAAGCATGTTATACACAGGTATCCTTTACTCTCTCCCTAGCTATATCTTCAATGTGGCCGTATGTCACCATATCTAGATATCCAGAACTTAAGCTTACATTACTAATCACCCTTTTCTAAATTAAGCTTTGATCTTAATAACTGACACAATATTTCCTCTCCCTACTCCTACCTAGTCCTTATTAATAATTCCTTCTCCTGGGCTCCATTTATTATGAATTATATCATTTTGACCAGACATCTTCTTTCACAGGGGTGTTAAAGCTTCCATGTCCAATGGAAAAGGCAAGGGAACTTACATGCTCTTGACTTCTGTAATCAAAGTGCTCAGGTAATTTAAAATGCACATTATCCAGAAGGTTCAATAGTGTAAGTGAACTAAATGTGCTTTGAAATCCTGAACCAAGCCAGTAGGCTCTAGACTTCAGCTTCCCTTCCTCGTATCTGTGAGCTGGAAGAACAGTGTCTGGCCTGTTGCCCTCATAAGGTAAAACCTATTGCCCTCATAAGGTAAAACCTATTGCCCTCATAAGGTAAAACATGCTATGCTACCTAGAGGTCAGAATTCCCAAGGCTGGTGTCAGGATGATGATGGGGCTCCTGCTGATGTGCAAGTGATTTTTGTTCACCACAGGAACTGGCTCTTCCTAGACTAGAGAAAGTAAAGACTAACATACAGCCAGGAAAGCTTTTTTTTTTTTTTTTCCTGAGGTTTGGTAAAACATCTAATAAAGAGTAAAATCCAAATAAAAATTACCTCATATTTTTACCTTGGCTCTTTCACACAGTACTTATTCATAGCTCATTTGTCATACCTTAATAAAGATACCAGTTACTTTTGAAATAGACTTTTGTCAGGTTGCCAATATCTTGAAATCTTAGAAACCCACTGCGAATGTGAACACAGATTTTGAACAACCTGGCAGCTGGCCAAGCACTGAAGATCTTTTAACACAAGAGTAGTCAGCCATCCTATTTAATGTTTTTATTTTGTGCTTGAATAAAAAAAGACTGGACTAGATAACCTCCCAACTCTAAGATCCCATAGCTCTATTTTTCAAATATCCTCATCTTTCAAGTATTCTGTAAACAAATGTTCTACAAGAAAAATTCTGAAACAATTGTGGTTTGCTATATTTGCTTTCCTCTCCTTCTCTCTCTCTCTCTCCCTTCCCTCTTCTTACTTTCTCTTTTCCACCCGTCCCATCCCCAAATATGGTGCAATAACAAATTCTTTCATTGAAGCACCAGAGTTGTTAGTGATTACAATACATGTTTTTAAATTCTCCACTCACTGATGAAAACATGTGATACGAAATACTGAAGAAACCTCAGGGGCATTCCAAGCATTTATGGACAAAAAAAGTCAAGACTTGTGGTATTTTCCTTCAAAACCCATGTGAACTGAATCAAAGAGATGGAGGAATGTATATTTAAGTCTTCTTAACTAAAATGGATATATTCTGTCATTAGCAATCCATGAATATCATAACTCTGAAATAATGTAAATATATCCGGTCCTTTCTAACCCCCTTGGCATTTCTCTGGTGCAAAGCTTTCTAATATTCCATCTAGACCATTAAAGTAGCCTCCCACCCTGCTTCAGGTTGGCTTCATACATGTGCCACGTCAGGCCTTCCAAAGTCCTGCTGTGATTCCATCACATCTCTATATAAAACCAACATTAGCTGTCCTCTACCCACTAAGTAAATGTCTGACCATGATATTTAAACAGTTCTATCATTAGGCATTGACTAATTTTTTCAGCCTTATCTTCTCTAATGTTCCTATATATTCCTAAAATCCAGTATTTCTCATAATTGTTGCTGCTGACATTTGCAACCAGATGATTTTTTTTTTTATTGGGATGCATTGTAGTGTACACTGAGGACAGTTTAGCAGCGTCCCTGGCCTCTACCAAGTAGACGTCATTAGCGCCCCTAAGTTGTAGCAACCAAACTGTCCCCAGACATTGCCAAATGTCTCTTGGGGAGCAAAATCACCCTTGGTGGAGGACTATTGCTATAATTAATTCAAACTGTATCACTTTTGTTTCTAAACTATACCCTTTTCCTATCTGACAATGTACTTTATTGATCAGTTTCTTCTAGAATACTTCCATAACCCCCCACACTTGGACACATCCCCTCTTAGTTTCATATGTTGACATTTCAGGAGCATTTAGAACTTCCTTCAAGAAATTTGTCTCAGTTGCTGCGCTCTGATGTGATCACTGCTTTAAATCCTTTGTATCATTTCATTCACCAAATACCCATCCTCTTTGGGCTTACAATATTCCTGTTTGTCTATTTGCCAAATGGTTCTTGAAATATTTTAATTAACTCTTTCAGCTCCCCCAATGTACCAGGAATAATTGTGTGCATTGAAACTACAATGATGAACAGAACCACCTCTCTGTTGCTCTCTGCAACCTCTCTGCTTTGTCAAACATATAGGTCAAGGAAAGGGTGGGATGGTAGATGTAAAGAAGGGGAGACTAATAAACCAGTAAATTTTAAAACACACTATTTGATCTGTCTTTAAAAAAATAGGTGGTGCCAGAGACTATAATAAGTAAAACTACTTTATATATAGCAGTCAGGGAAAGCTTCACTGAGGTATGATATTTAAACTGAGGATTAAAGCATGAGAGAGTAAACCTGTATCTTTGCCTTTGGAGGTAACCCCATGTACAAAGGCCCTGAGGTGGGAATGAATTTGGCTTATTTGAAGGCTTGAAATAAATTCCTGATGCTGAATTATGGTGACAAAAGGGAAAAGTTGTAGAAATTAATTGGGAAAGGCAAGCAGGAACCAATCTGTGCAGGGAATGTTAGTTCAAGGTAAGGATTCTGGATTTTCTTTGAAACATTTTAAGAAATAAGTATGGGGATTTATGAAAGAAAGTGACATGATTCTGATTTGTACCAATTAATACATTACTCTGGATTCTATGTGAAGAACATGGAAAAATAATGTTTCTCTTTAAAGGACCTCAGAATTAGAAAATATCTTATTTTCTCCTAGAACTAAAATTCTAGAAAGATTGAATTCCTATCCTAGAACATCCCATGTGTTATGTCATGAAAAAGTTAAAATGAGATTAGGTATCAATCCTTCCAACCTTTCGAATAGAATATTTCTGGTTATGACTTCAATGTGCCATAGAAATATTATGTTCTATATGTGCTATGGCATGAAAAAGGATAGGAAGCAATACTATAATATAGGACTAAATTAGTCACTCACATGACATTAGAAAATCTTCAATGGACTGGGTGCTTACCACCACCAAGAAGCACTTTTTCCAGATTTTGAAAACTCTAATAATTAGAAAACTCTGCTTTTCATTGAGCTGAGTCAGAAGTGTGTGGGATATACTGATGAGATCATAAGTAGATCAATTTGGCCCAGCCAAAAGTTCTTTTAGTGGAAGCTAATCTAAGTCAACAAACAACCCTTCTCTGTTATCTACCTCTCTGTTACCATGTTCCCAAGAGTTTGTTCACTTTATACCTATTTCTCTGCCTGGTGATAAACACTTTGCTGATGAACCGGTCTCTTTGCTTATAATATATGACTTTAGTACTATGCCCTTTGATAGCTTTCCCTGATTACCCTTCCCCAGATTTAAGAATCTAGTTATCCCCTCCCCTTGTGTGTCTTCTCTACTAACCTGTGAACTCCCTGGGGACAAAGACTTGGTCTACTCATCTTGACATCCCGTGTACCATGCAGAGTGCTTACTACACTTCACGTGTCTAGTAAATATTTGTTAATTATTATAAGTAGAGCAACTCTGGATTTTGGAGTAAAAATTTCAAATCTTAATTTACCATTTACCTGTTATGGAAGTCATTAATTCAAACATTTAGTTCCACATTATTAAGTGTCTATATGCCCAGTGAAGGAAATATATGGGCCCTACTTCATGGAGCTCATGGTCTAGACAGAGAGTCAAACATTAATCAAGTGATCAGTTGATAAGTAATTAAAAAATGGTAGGAATTCTATGAAAGAAAAACATAGGATTCTATCAGAATATGTATCAGAGAAATCTGATTTTGTCTGGGTTCTCAGGAAGGCTTTTTCGACAAGGTAAAATTCGAGCTAAGATCTGAAAAACAAGTAAATCTTGATCAATGTATACAAACTCACTAAGCCCCAGATCCCTCACCAGTAAAATGACGATAATAATCCCTTCTCTGCAGGGCCCTCCCAAGGACTAAAACATGTGCTTGCCACAGAGAAGGAAATCAATCATTGGCAGGTTCTTTCTCCTGTGATAAATGAGAAAGGAAGGTAGGCTGAACCAGCAGGATGGTGGAAGGACTTAACTGCCACATGTAATATGTTGAATTGTTTGGCCCCCCCCTCAAAAAATATGTTGAGGTCCTCACCCTCATAGTTCAGATTGTGGCCTTATTTGAAAATAAATTAATTATAGATGCAATTAGCTAAGTTAAAATAAGGTCATAGTGGAGTAGGGTGGGCCCTTTTTCCAATGTGACTGGTGTCTTTATAAGAAGTAAACTTGAGCACACAGGAGAGAAAGACATGCCATAAGCGAGGCAGAAACTAAAATGCTACAGCTGCAAGACAAAAAGCACCAGATTGCTGAAAAACCACCAGAAGCTGCAAAGGGGTAAAAAAGGGTTCTCTCCTACAGGTTTCAGAAGGAGCCTAGTTTTGCTAGCACATTAATTTTGGATTTCTAGCCTCCAGAACTGAGAGACAGTACATTTTTGTTGTCTTAAGACACTCAGTTTGTGGTCCTTTTTTGTGGTAGTCCTAAGAAGCTAATATATGTTGTAAAAGTGTTTAGACTGCATATTACAGAATAATGATACAGACTTTGAAGAGTAGATACGATTTGAACAATAAAATATACAGAAAAAAAAAAAGTGTTTTGAGAAGTTAAACCTAGAATCAGTATTTACCATGCCAGTGTATTTTCTGTTCCCACTGAGTCCATAAGCTCCTTGAGGGCAGAAACTATGCCTCCTATACATACTGGTTAAATGACTTATTTCAAATAAACATTTGGGTTTATAGAAAATTTACAAGTAAAACATTTTAACACATTGAATTTTTACTCTTGTAAAGTAAAAATCATCTTCTCATTTTATTTAATTGAAGAGGCAAAGCATACAGTAAATTAAGTCCAATTTGCATGCAATTGTGCATGCAATATAGAATTTGGCTTTAACTAGGGAGCAAGCTGTGTACAAACTCAAACACCCTTATATTTTAAGTTAACATTAATTGTTTACTTATAATTTTCAGTAGTTTCCTTCTCTTGCTTTCAAAGAAAAAGATCATATCACTTCTCTTTCTAATTTAAAGCTCACAAAATCCATAACTGACAATAAGAATGTATTCCCTGGGGGCTAGTACATTTCCGTGATATTATAGTGGTAATGCCTTCAAGCTCTATAGCAAGGCTGTAATACTATTAAAAAAAAATCGTCATGGCTTTAATTCATATGGCTTTGCTCTATTTAATTATATTTATCATCCAAAAATATTATGCACTTATAAAAATAGTGAATGGTGTGTGGAGGAAGCAATGTACTGTATCATATTTTATGAAACTTCATATGCCATGTCTATTGATCTGGTATAAACTAGAGAACATACTTTGTTTAAATTAAGGCTTTAAATTCAATTTTATACCAATTCCTTCAACTCATTATCCATAATATATTTGTTTACGTCTATGGAAATGTTACCTGGTTAACTATGCTATTTTGCCTAATTCAGTTTGATTTGTATCTTCTATAGTCTCAATTTGTGCAATTTCATGTTGCAATTGTTAAATAATGAAAGAAGGGCTTTTAGTTTAATAAAATTATTATTGTCCATGAATGTTAAATATGCAAGTAAAAATAAAGCAGAAACCAAATAAAAAAGAATGCTTGGCATGTTCGGAGGCACTGCCCCTACTCTATCTGACTTTACAGCAGTTTTCAATGGGAGCGGTTTTCAGGAGGTTTTCCTGTGCCTATCATTTCCCAGGCACGCAAGATCTCTTGGTACATTATTTTATTTAGCTTCAGTTTTTAGAAACTTCCCAAAAGTTCCTCTTTCTGAAAATTATCTCATCCTTCAGACCCTCCAGATTTTCCTCCCTACTTTCCATTGGTGGTTCTTAAACTTGAATGGTGATTCCAAAGATCTCTAAACACCCAGTAAGACCTATTGCAGTCAGGTTATTCAAAGACAAAATCCAGGAATTTGCATATTAAAGAAAACACTCCAGGTGACTCAGCTTCAGAAGATCTAAAGTCTTCAGGTAGAGAAACACTGTCTGGGACTTTCCTGCTTATCAGTGATCTCCCAACATAAAGCTGTTGGACACCCTCCTTCCCATCATGTAGATTCTTTGTCCTTTCCTCCTCCCAAATATAATGTAATCTGGCTGGCTATCCAAGACTAATGAGAAAGCACTGGAAAAACTCACTAATTCACATAGAGGTATCTTCATAAAGGCCTTCTGGTGGCTGTGGCCAGCCCCACTGGAAGACTTTGTAATGTAAACCAGAGACTCTAATGATAGGAATATCCAGGTGGTAGTTAGGATCTTGCCATTTTCCCTAAATAATATGTTGTATATGTCTTTCATTTACACAGTACTGGTACCAAACGACAGTATCTTTGAGAAAAGCATTCCTGCCAGATAGACCTCAAGCTTGATACCCAGATCAGCCATGTGCTGCATATGTGGCCTAGAGCAAGTTATGTGGACCTTTCTGAGACTCACATTTGTCAAAAAGAGATAACAATTTATACTTTCCAGAATTGTCTAGATTAACAGTATGTGAAGAGCACCTATAAGTGCATAGTACATAATAAATGATGGCTTAAAAAAATACAAAAAGATAAGTTTCTACAAAAAGATGCCCCAGTTCCTATAGAGGTCCTAGGAACCTAAGTAATCCTTGCACTTTCAACAAATTCCATGATGGTGGGATTTGCTCCAGGTTCTGAGCTACAACCCCAGGGTTAAATTTAAGGTCAAAGTAAGGTTAAAGGCAAGAACATTTAAATTAGCTGAAGTTCCTGGATATTTTCTCTTTAGGATATAGAGTTGGGAAAAGATCAGAAATGAGGATGTTTCCATTAAAATATTCTTTAAATTGGCAACCAAATGCCTTTTGGACAATACCAAATGATGGAATTCAATGTGAGAAAAATAATTATCTCTTCTGTCCAAATCACCATTCTTTAGAGCCTATTCATTGGTAGTATCTCATCATATTGGTTTCAGGAATTGGAACAGAGACTTTAGACTTACAGTTTGTATGTTATTCTCTTCATTCATTTGTTCAATTTCCCATTATGAATTGGACATGAAATGCACACCAAATTCATGCATTAAATATCCCTGACATAAAAGACATCCCCAATGTACTCAATCATTAATGAGGTTAGTACTGAGTTTCAGTTGCAAGAAAGCAGTGGTAAATTTCGGTATGTCCTATAGTAAATGCCTGAAGGTTTTTACTCTCTTATAATATGAAGAAAACACCAGTCAAGTTATCACCTAGCCCTGGAATTAACATGTGAGTAGTATCTATGTGTTAGATGCAATTGCCCTGAGGTAAAGGATAAAATTACATAGCCCCAGAATAGGTTTACAGCCTAGAATCCTGGTCATACTTAATGAGACCTTTGGAGCATTAGATAGACATTTTATTCCCTCATTCCCACCACCCTACAGGTCCTCAATATTGAGACACTCCTTGCATGCAATATTTATTTTCAAAGTTTTGATACCCATTTTTATTAAGTGAATATTTAGATTCTTTAATAAAATGTCCAAGACATACAGTTCTGTCTTATCTGCTACTGGTCAAAGCAATTTAGGTGTTGTTTGTTCATTTTCTCATAACTCTGCAAAATACGAAAGAGTGCAAAAATAGTGACTTTTTAATTCTATGGACCAATTGGAGAAAACTGATTTATGAGGACGGTCTAAAGCAAAAGTCATCAGAGTATGGTGGATGGGCCAAATCTAGCTCGTCACCTGTTTTTGTAAATAGACTATCATTAATTGAAACAGAGCTATGTCCACTTGTTTAGGTATTGTCTATGGTTACTTTTGCACTAAAATGTCAAAGTTGTGTAGTTGCCACAGACATTGATCATCTACAAAGTCAACAATATTTACTGTCTGCTTTTATGCAAGAAATGTTTGCCAACTCCTGGCCGAGAGCACAACCCTAACAATATTGGAAAAGCCAATGTCTGTGGATTTTCACAAAGTTTCATCTGTTAAAAATCCCTGGACAGTGGATAGAGTTTAAACTTAACCAATGGCTATTTTTATGTTCTTAAATATGAGAGGTTATTTAATTTTTGTTATCTTAAATGTCGGATAGCTACTAGAAGCATATTTAATTCTCTATGACATCATATCATTTCCAAAGAGTTTCTGAAAACCATCCTAGTCAATATTCCTCTTCAGAACTCTTTATGTACATTCCAAATAGACACAAAATGACAAAATAGGCATTTAAAGTATACTCTGGCAGAAAATGTATTATTATGGTAGTTAGTATAAGAGAAAGAAAAGAGCAAGAAGACACTGCACAGAAATCACTTGTAGATTTTTAAAGAGATTATATATAAGATACATAGTGAAATCTTATGGTTCTTGTTTTGATTTGATCTTCCATATCAATATTCAATACATATAATTGCAAATCAAATATCTATTAATGTTTTTAGGTAAGCATTTATTTTTAAAACCAAACATCATACAATAGAGGCTGATACTTTGAGATTAGGCATGAAACTAATTTATGTGGAATTTCTTTTTCTTACAAAGAGTCAAATTATTTTTTAAACATACACACGTGCACACACACTGAAACCAACAACTTTCCTCATGCTTTCAAGCAGCCACAGCAACTAGAGGCAACATTGAAAAAAAAAAAAAAAGAGAGAGAGAGAGAGAAACAAGTAAAACTATCTTTCAAACTTCTACTTGTCTTTGCAAAGTATCCAGGCTTAGAAGAATATGCAACTTGATCTATTTTCAATCCAAAAACACTGCAATGCAAAATAAGGGTAATAAAGTGGGATTAAGACTGAAGCTACAACATAGAGTTCATCAAGTCATACAAAAGACTTTCACAATATTTCTGACTCCATGTCTATATTTTCCTAAAATAGAAGTTGTTATTTGAGCAATAGAGTCCTTGCAGTGACCTGAAACAATGATGCAAGGGCCAATTGAGTGACTGGGAATTAAACCACATCACAATTGATTCATAGAACATAACTTTTATTGGGTGTCTCAGGCATCAGGCAGGCACTGAGGGTCCCAAGTCATGGACTCCCATTTAGGAGCTTAATTTCATGGAGCTTACTTACTTACCACTTAGTGGCAAAGAGAGACAAGTCAATCTAGAAAAGTGTGGAGCATGCTATGTTCTCATGGAGTTCAAAAACATGATCTTCACCCACATATAAAATGTGCATGTGTTATTAAACTCATTAATTAATGAATCAGATATTATAAGCAGATCAAAGAGCATTTCAGAAGCTAGCTAGCTAGAGACAAACTTGGGATCAGACTAATGTGTAGATAACAAAACTGGTTCTTGACCGGTAAAATTTTACAGTTACCCATTCCCCATGCATCTCTACTATGCAAAAAGCTATAAGTTAATGTCTAACTTTACAAGGTCTGAGATTTTTAATTAAGAGTAAACAGTGGTCTACGTACATTCCCTAATTACTTGGGCAGCTTATCCCCCAGGACATTTTTGCCTTATTTCTAAGCTTCGGATATATTTTCTGAAGCGGAGGAAGGCTCCTTTGTCATTTGGGGTCCAAATGACGAGGCAGCAAGCATGGCAACATTTGAGCTGAGATTTGGAAGGTAAATAGGAGAAAAACTAGACAAGGATGGGAAGAGGGGCATTCTAGGAAAGAAAAATATGTAATAAATTCATGTGTATTCCTGTGCTAGTCTATGTAATCTACCCACAGACTGGTAAACCTTAAAACCACTCTGGAAAGGGTAGAAAACACTGAAGTTCCTTTCCTTAGAATGCAGAATAAACTTGCCCACTTTTGATAAGCATGAATTAAGGAATAAACTCCCAGGATGGCATTATTCTAAAGCAGGGGAGGAATCAGAATGCTTCCACAGAGCCTAGGGCATGCCCCATTTTAGACCATGAGCTTAGCAGAAGGCTGAGAAAGAAAAAGATGGAAAAATCCTGTAAAATGTCTATTTACTAGCCACATGTGCTGCTTGTCTAAATCAGTTTGTGGTCTCTCACTTACTCTATTTAGAATTCTGTACATCTGGGTGTATTTTTTCCAGTGTTTCCTATCATATCAGTGACAGAATTGCCAACACAGAGGTATCCATAAATTATCCTGCAGTCTAGTAGTTTCTAGTGTCTGGAAAGCTTGGAACAAAAGACTCGAATGCAAATGTGAGCTGCTTAATTCAGTGAGTATTTGTGATGTTACCCAGGTGCCAATGACATCTTTCTGACCAGCTCAGAGGCACCAGGGACCAACCCAACATACATTTTTAATGTGCTCAGCTGTGACAGCATATACACACAGAAGACCTTAAGGCCTTAAAGTCATCCTCTTGGAAACTGCTGCACTTTTAGGGACCCAGAAGAAATGGTTTAATTAATCTTCTTTTTCAGGGTAGCTTTTTTTGATATAAATTATGTACACTGAAAACCTGCCAATTATAGCAAATTAAGGAACTTGGCAAGTGCATCCCTTGGAGGCAGATGGTAAATAATATCCAGATTCTGACTTGAAATAGGACCAGAGATTAGCTGGTGCAGAATGTAAAAGCAATCCAGATATGAGAAATAAACAGATTTAATGTGAGCTCAAGAGAAGGGTTTGGTTTAGGATAGCTATAGTGATGTGATTACAACAGATGACTCATTATCATTACACACGTCTCCATGAGATAAGCCTGCTCTTAGAGTTTCTTTCTGCTATTCTTTAATGCACAATTATTTATTGCATTAGTATCTTTGGGATGTTACCTAAATGCTTCCTCACCTGGGTAATGAACATAGGGCAGGATGGGGAGGATTTTTAAAGACCTCTCACAATATAATGTGCTCAGCACATTATATTGGTAGACAGATAAATGCTCAAAAATGTTAAGCTGTTTTTGTTAGTGAAGTTATGACTACCAAAATGAATAACAACTCTCACATACCCTCACCCTTACCTTTTTGCTCCAAATAATAGATAGTGTTTATGATGAGTGCCTCTTATAGGCCAGACACTGTTACTCCATTTTCATTTTACCTAAAAGGAATGGGAGGCCCAGAGAGCTGAAGTACCATGCCTGTGTCTCACAGGTAGTAAGTGGTGAGTCCTGGATGCTTAATTACCTTGACACTCTGTTACTCAAAAAATGACAGCTCCTTGAAACCAAAAGAGATCCTGAAAGATAAAGTCTTTAGTTGATATATCCTAGAAAGTGCTGGAAGAGCTGTTGGTGTATCAAAGCTGAGGTGACTTTCTGGGGACAAAGTAAAATAGTAAAATGTTGGTTCTCTGTTCACTCTTTCACTGCTCCAAACACAGTTGGCTTCTGGTTTGAGTTGTTACACCAAGGGGGGAGGTGTTCTCAGCTGATGCTGTTCTCTGTTGGTTGTGTCCTCCCAAAATTCATATGTTGAAATTCTTAACTCTTGAAGGTGATGGTATTAGAAGGTGGGGCCTTTGGAAGATGATTAGTGAAACTGGATTAATGTTCTTATAAAAGGGACCCCACAAAGCTCCCCAGCCCTTTTTATCCTGAGAGGTTATAGCAAAAATGTCCAGGTATGAGGAAGTAGACTCTGATCAGACATCAGATTTGCTGATACCTTGATCTTGGACTTTCCACTCTCCAGAAACATGAGAATTAAGTATCTGTTATTTATAAGCCACCCAGTCTAGGTATTTTGTTATAGTAGACCAGATAGGCTAAGACAGCTTATTTGCCTCATAACTAGATTGCTTTTTTATTAATTCAACACATAAATCACTTAGAACAATTACTGCATTCATTTATAGAGTCCACACTTTGGGAAAAAAAAAAGTGGAGGAGGGCAAGGGGAGAGGGGTGGGTAGACACCAACAAGATGACAAGGCAAAAATGGCACTAGTCAGAATGGAGGGAAATAAGCAGAACCTGTAAGTGTCAGCTGCCTCAGTCCCTGCAGTTCTCAGGAAAACACCCCCAACGCCAGCCAGTCTGAGAACTGGTATCTTGCTGGAGTCTGGAGTCGCAGATAGGACAAACTCAAGTGCATGTTCTTTGTGTAATTCATGTTCTGCCTATGTTGCTAAAATTAGGAATGACTCAATCATTGTACACCATTGCAGCTATCTTCAAGGCTGTAAGTGATGCGGTGTACCAGCACTGATGCAAAAGCTTACCCCAATTAGCTTCTGCAAGCGTTCTTCCTGCAACAAGGCTTTGTTTCCTAGGAACCTTCAATCTCATTACAAGGCCTGATTCTCCCACAGGGCCTACCTGGCCGGATGATTTCATTTTACTTTTAGGCTAACCTTTGCCATCAGTGATGTGACCAGAGTGTTCCTTCTCTTGAGAGACTCCTAGGAATATACTAAAAGTTTAATTTGTTTGATATTTGGTCAAAGAGACTTCTCTACTGGAGGGGTCTTGTTTTGCTATAGGCAGGTAATGCCACAAAGCAGGCAACTTCAGAAGAAAGTAATTTGCACCCAGCCAGCACCAACATAGATTTATTCACTAACCACCCAGGAGCCACTCAGATGGAAAATCACTGCTGAGAAAGAAGTCAGTGGATCCTTTCTACAATTCAGATTATTCACTCAAGGA
This sequence comes from Enhydra lutris kenyoni, assembly GCF_002288905.1. NCBI lineage: Eukaryota > Metazoa > Chordata > Mammalia > Carnivora > Mustelidae > Enhydra > Enhydra lutris. The sequence goes on along the minus strand of NW_019154101.1, from coordinate 33,510,493 downwards.
GACTTTGCATATTGCCTGGTGTTTTTCCTCTCAAAAACAGGAGCTACAAAGCTCAGTGGAAAATGTAACTAGTTATGCCACAGAAAAAAACTTGTGTTTAACCATCTTAAATACTAGAAAAAAGAGGGGGAAAGCACAAGTAACTTAAAAAAAACAATTCCATCATCACTATTCCCAAATTTGAAGAGTACTTACTGCATATGGAGAACTTCTTTGCCCCTGGCTGCCCAGTCCCTAGTGAGCATGACCTCTGCCGTACCACCCTGCAGCCATCTGCAGTGTTCATCTTTACTTTACAACTAGCCAGTGCTGACAATGGCAATGGGAACAAAGCCAAGGCTACCAGTTGAGAAACTAAAAATCATGACAACCTAACATTTTTTTAGGAGCTACACAATAAAAAATAATAAATTCCATTAATTTTCTTCATTTACCAAATTATATGAAATAAATATTTTGACCTTAATTTTGTTTCTCTTTTCTTCTTAAATCAGTGCTTAGTATGCCTCTTATGTATTAGGGTTTCCCACAACATCCCCCTCCACCTTTCAAAGGCATGGTCAAAGTAATTATCTTTGTTTAAGTAAATAAAACCTCATCTCCTTCCTATCTGCACATTTCAATGTCTATTATTTCATAGAATAATGAAAAAATCTTCTACAACATAATGAGAGAGTTTGAAGCATGATATGAAATCAGCAAGTGAAAACATCAAGTGAAAAAGTATTTGACTTTTAAAACAAAGAATAACAAGGTCTATGAACAAATTTGGCAAAACAATAAACCATATGGAGGGACTTTACGCAGACTTACACAATACACCCTGAAAACACAAATGTAGCTCACATTAAAATTAGAAAGCTATAGCACAAGGGTACATAAAAGAGGAAAATCACTTTATTTAACAGGTAATAAATATGTAAGACTTGTTGTCTAAGTAGTATTTTAGGCTGAAATTTTAAAAATATGTACATCTTTAGATAAGTTTGTGAATAATAAAGTAAAAGTTGATTGTTGAAAGTTTGGGTAAAGATGGCAGATGGCTGAGTGAAGCCAGATCACATCATTTCCATTTTTCCATTCTGTATTCTCAGATGAACAAACTTTAAAAGAAAAGAATTTTAAAAATGAAGAATTATCAGCAGCAATCTGAAAGAAAAGATGTAAAACTAAAAATAATAAACATTAATAAGAAACTATAATGAAGCAACAGAAGATGCTAGAATAAAGCAAAGCAGTGTGGGTAACTTAGTTGGCTTCTAAACCTTCACCAAAATTCTAGAAACAATAATGCTCAATTACATACTGATGATATGCAATGACACTGCCAATTTTTAGAGAAGCAAATTGAGATTATATCCTTGAATTTTTCTTCTTCTAACTGACAAGTAGTAGTATATAGTTCCTGGGAGGGATAGTGAAAAAGAGGAAATGTTAAAAATAGAGATAATTAAGTTTACAGGAGTTCATAACGGATAGAGAATAATTTTAATTGCAACGAGATGAAAACCCTACTATTTAGAGGAAACCATGATTTAAGATCAACATCAACTTAGCTCATTTTCATCTCCTGTACTCTTATGTTTTAGCTCCAAGGAAAAGGAACCAAAATAAATAACAACCATGGTGGGAAGAGAAGTAAAAGAAACTGTTTGCATTTTATCAGCATAATCCACAAATCAGATAGTCTGTACCAAATCATTCATATTAAGTGTAAGCGAGATTTTAAAAACCTGTGAGCCAACAATTCAAAGATGTTACAGAGGAGAAAAATTAATCAATAAATAAATTTAAAATGGGGGAAAAACAGGAACAAGTCAAGGAACAATTGTGTTTGAAGGAAAGCACAATGCAAAGAAAGAAGAAAAAAAAATCCCCACAAATGCATTTGTGCAATAGAGAAATAAAATTAGACATTTTTGTCCAAAAAAGAAATGGAAAAACCTAAAAAGAGAGCATCCAACTCAATAGTAAGGAAAATTGATGTCCAAAGCAACAATATTACAGAATGCACTAATAAATATTAAGCAAAAAGAAATAGAATAAACAAAGTTAAAAAAAATTGCTGCTCTAAATTAAGAACCTTCTGATAATCACAACAAACATAGAGAATGCAGAAGAAGAAAACAAAAAATAGAGGGACAAAAGAAAGAACGAACAAAAGAAAAACAAAGAAAAAAAAAGAGAAGAAAAGAAGGGAGACAATGTTCAAGACAAAGATGAGCCTATGTAACATAAATGGTTTCCTTGAAAACTAAAATCCAACCATAAAAGCAAAAACATATTAAAGGATATAAAACAAGAAAATTTCCATAAGACAATGAAGAAAAAACAGCTACAATAAAGAGAAATCTCTCCAATTCAGGCAAAATTAATTCAGAAGACTCAAAGCCAAAACACATTCTGGTTTACTGCTGAATTTCAAATACAAAGACTTCTCCAAGCAACCTCCAGGTAACCCGAATGACATACTAGAAAATAAAATCAGGATCCTCTGAAACTTCTCCACATCACCATTTCAGGCTAAAAGATTAGAGGCAAAGGTCTACAAAATTCTGAGGAAAAGGGAAATGTGTATGTAGGCAAGTTTTAGGGACTTTGGTAACAATAAAAAGCTCATTCAGAGCCAACAAGAAGTCGGAAAATACAAATTCTGAATGACTAATGTTTGGAAACTACAAGAAACCATCAAGATCTATTGCACTTTTATCATGTTAAATGGAAGAGTATTTTAAGAGATTAACATTGAGTTGGGTTTGAGTATCAGAAAGAAGTTGGTTATAATAATGAAGGATGGATAAAATGAAGGCACTCTAAGCTGGTGGCAGCACAAACAGAAAGGAAGAGATACATTTATGTGTAGAAAGACAAAGTTTGCAAACAATAGTAGTTAAATTGATATTTTCTTGCATGTACACATCTTTCAGCTTCACAGAAGATTTAGCTATCCCAGTATGTTAAATAACACTTTATATTTGTATACATTCTATTCTCATTTTTGTCACTTCTAAAGCTTGTTTTGTTTGTAAAAATATTTGCAAGTCAAATTATAACACTTTTTCCTTCCAGAAGTTTAAAAATTTATGCAACTTTTAGAATTGGTAATGTAATTTATACAAAATAATTGGAATATCCATTATAACTTGTGAAAATTGATAAAAGTTTCAATATTATTCCATTTTTATTCATGCTTCAAGGCTTAAAATGACTTATTTTAGAATGAAAATTTTGGTAACTTTATTGCTTTATTATGGTATTTCTGATGCAATGCCACAGTAACCAGACCTTTATAGTTTCCTATAGGGTGAATAGGCACATTAACAGTCTCTGCAGAAAAATTTGCCTTAATAAGAATATAGACTCAGTATTCATTTATCAATAGGGGTGCTAACTGATGCATTCAAGATCCTTATACAACCCGATTTCAGCCACACTTGCCTCTATGTAGTAAAGCAAGCTTAATCCTTGACCCCCAAATGTGGAATTCAACCCTCCCATTAATTTCTATGAGAAAATTGTTCATACAAAAGTATTAGTGGGCATTGTAGACTTTAATGAAAATTTTGGTGATCATAGGATGACAGGTTACATTTTACAACACTAAAGATCCCCTTGTTGGGTTCACCTTTCTGCCACAATCTTCTTTCTTTTCCCCTTTTCCCAGAGATCTCCCATCTTTACCTTCTGCTTTCTATAGAGTAACTCCCTACAAACACTGAGCCTACCTGCCAGCCCAATCTAGTTCTGAGAAATAGTAATCAAAACATATTCTACAAAGGTGGAGTCTCACAAAGAATTCTCAGGGCAGAGGCAAGGAGAATATCATGTCCACTATAATGTGGTACTGAGTTAAATGTGGAGAACCTCACCTATGGTTAATAATATCTAATACATTCTTTAGTAATTCATTCAATGAATATCAACTGAGCCTCTACTGTACACCAAGCCAATTGCTATAAATTCAACAAAGTCTTCTGTTTGGAAGGTTTTTGTTTCCTTGTTCTCCTGTTTTTCAACTCGCTGTATACCCATGTGGACCCAAGCATGAGTGCATGTGTGTGTTCGTGGTGGGGAACTGTATGTTTCGTTTCCCAATTGGTCGTACTGGGCAAGAAGAGATGAGACCACACTACATGGGTATGTCTGGCCCCTATTCTCACCCTAACTCGCCCTCACCACAGTGTGATTTATTTGTGGTAATGTGATTTATTTGGGATGGGTAAAACCAGAAGTTAAAGAACTCATGTGGTACAGGCCCTTCCCTTCCTTCATTCTGGATTTTTCTATGAAGCCATACATTCTGGAGCTCCTGCTTTCTCTTAGTAGGCACACTTGGTTCAGGGTCAGGCTTACCTTTTAAAGACGGATCAGGATACTAGTGTCTCTCTCTGTCTCCAATTTGTCAGATACAAGGAAAGAAATCTGGGTACTTATATTTCCTCCATAAGCTCAAATAGTCTCTCAGTTAAGTCATATCAAGGATTGGCGTGGGGACATGATCAAAAGCCTAGTATGGCTATAAACTTAGGTCATTCTTCAATCCAGCTAACCATTAATAAACCTAATAATTTCTCTCTCTCTGTTTGAATCTTTTGTCTGCTTTCAAAAATTACTTCAGAAAACACAGGAAAAATATATGTTATTATCACTCCATAAAACCACAACAATCTCTGTTATGTCAATTAAGCTTAAGAAAAGAAAAAAAAAAGACAAAAAATTTACCTTAATGATTTTCACATTGGCATGATAAGAGGTTCATGAAGTTCTCCACAATTTCTTTCCCTCTCTCCTTCCTTCCCTTTCCTTCTTTCCTTCCACTCCTTCTCTTTTCCTTCTTTCTTTTCTTTCCTTTTTCTAATTCCCAGATAATATAGGGATGCATAGGTTAAATATACCTTAGTCCATTATATGACTAGACAGTGCTTCAGCCACCCCATCCCAATCACACAGAGCATCCTGCAGTACCTCTGGTGGTGGCTATGCTGGGGCAGTCATGCATTAGCCTGGTATAGGAGAGAAAACCTTCCCTAAAAAACTAGTATCCTGCTTCTCATTTCCTATTGTTCAGACAGATAGCAGCCCATGCATATATTAAGAGCTATATTTTCCCACACTCATATCCCCACTTAGGATTCTAACAACATTCATTAGGTTTTGTGTTCTGTGGTAAGAGACTTCTCAAGTGTACAACTGTTTTATCTAACTGACCGGTGACCTCATGGAGGATAGAGACAAGTGATTGCTTCTCCTTTCCTTTGATGTCTCACCCTACTTACCCAAACTTCACATAGTATTCTGAATACAACCGATCCTCAATAAAATTTGCCATTTGACTGATAAACTGTTAAACAGTGGTACCAGCCCCCTTTTCAGTTTATATTCTAAAGTAGAAGAAACTAATGCAGACACTGACATTTACAAAATAAGGCAAAATGATATATGTTGAAAATAATGTTCAGGAAGCTCAAAGCTAAATTTGATGCTCTGTTTCAGGAGCTATCTTTAGCCTATAAATTCTGGTATAGCTATCTTGACCCTACCATAGCCCATGATCACATTCATTTGCTCTTGCTTCAATAGTTTTAGCATATCCGTGTCTTTTATTCTAAGCTGCCTCAAATATTTTTGAAGGAAAGAGGGGTTATAAATAACAAGTGTCATTTATCTGTAGCAGAGTACACTAAGAGTTAAAATATAATAACTGCAATAATGCAATAATTTTTTTACATGCAGCACATGTAAAGAATAAAGCACAGCATACATACAGAAAAAAAAATAATGAAGATGGAAGGTTTTTCTGTAACTCAAATCTATTTTGGAGAAGCAGAGATGAGCAGCTGGATCGTCTGAACTCAGAAAGGGCAGAACATCAAGGTTATCATCCTAGCTGCTTGTGAAAATGATTGCACAATCTTTAGCAAGTGGCCCGGAGCAGGATCTGTGTTCAATGACTCATCTAAGATGTGGCTCTTCTATTAGCTCCCCAACTATAAAACTGAGACATTCATTTAATTCTGACTCACATTGTTAAATGCCACACACTGAATCACCAAGCCTACTACATAAAGCACCTGGATTAAATGTCTCTATGCAATACTTAGCCAGGCTGAAAAATCTCCATTTAGGCCAGGGAGATGGTAGAAACTGTGCTAACATCTAGTTGCCTTGAAAGTCCCCTATGAGTTTAAGTTCACCAGCTCTCTGGTTACAAGATAAAACCCAAAAAGGCAATCAATTTTATTTCTGTATAGTACTTTATGATTTCACTTTTATCTTTATTGAGGGCAAAAAAATTCTCCTTGAGAATCTTATTTCTAGTAATTTTTGCTTTTAAAAGTATTTTTCTTTTACTGGATGTTGTTTTCCTATTTAATGCTGTTTTCCAAAGGGACTTTCCAAATATGGGGGGAAAAAAGGCTACAAGGGCTTGCAAATGAAATGTATTCTCTAACTGTCCAGATGTTCATTTCAATGCATGCATCATATAAATCTAAACTGATGAGAACGGTAACGGCCCAGCTCAGTCTGTCTTAGTTGGTGAGCTCTGAAACAAGAAAAATAAGAAATGTGCTTTTTTTGAGGTTATGAGTTTTAATAACTCAAGAAAAGAAAACACTTTTTACATTTTATTGGTCTGATTTTGTGGACAATAAAATTGACTTCCCACAATGGTCTTCTTTCTCTACAACAGGAAAATATCATCTCTCTTTCAAAATGAGGTCCAAAAGTTTTTTTTTTTTTCTATAATGAAACTATGTTTGTAAGAAGACAAATAAAAACCCAAAGTAATCCCAGAACAAATCCTAAAATACAACCATTCTTTCTATGACTTTTCTTTCTGAGAACTGCAATAGAACCTCTATATCTTTTCATTGTTCTTCACACATCTCAAGTGTAAGCAGGTGTAATAATCTTCAATTTTTCCACCTCTGAGAATTTATATAAAATTATACAAATGTCATATAACATAGCTTCATTTGTTGTTCAGCATCCTTTGAGAGATCAGGAGAATGGCTTCAATTTTAAGGCCTACCGTTAGGACCCCACCACACCCTATTCCTTTTATCTACAAAGCCATTCCCTTGGATTAATAAATATAGCTAGGAATCCTCAGAGCAGGGTTTTAGAAGGGCCAAATGCCCTTGAAGACACAAGATACAGTTACTCACCCCCTCCAGTGAGGTAACTCTGAAAAACTCTAGGTGCACTTAGAGCAACCTGGGTGCCTGGGACATCTGAAAACTGTGTGTTGTCAACAGAGGCACGGTACTGCATTACTGATGTTTCACCCAGGCCTTTCCCTAAAATACAGTATTTCCTATAGATATGCTTGGGTGAGGATGTGCTTAACCTTGCACACATATTCGCTTAAATGTTCTCCATAGTAATAGCCAGAGTTAATACTTACTGTGACCCACAAAGCTCCAGAGATGGAATGCTCAACAACGTACCCTAAGAGAAGAATATTTTCAAAGATCCTACCTGTCTTAGTCTGTTCAGGCTCCTGTAGTAAGATATCACCAACTGGGTGTCTGTCTTATAACAATAGAAATTCATTTCTCACATGTCTGGAGGCTGAAAATCTAAGATCAGGAAGTAAATGACGTTTGGGTGGGAACTCTCTTCTGGGTCTCAGACTTCTGGTGGTACCTTCATATGGCAGAAAGGGCCAGGGAGCTCTGTGGGATCTCTTTTATAAAGGCATTTAACCCATTCATGTGGGTCCTGCCTTTATAACCTAATCGCCTCCCAAAGGCCCCATCTTCTACCATAGTCACACTGAGGTACTGGAAGGGAGAGGGAGGACCATAGCATTACCTTAGGTATTATCAATGGAAAATATTCATTAGTTCCTACCAATGCACAAACATTAAACAACCAGCATTCACAGTGCTACAGAAATATCAGCATATCTCTAAGAAAACGCTCTATTAACCCTATCTACTCATAACATACACTCACTGTATGTGTACACTTCTCTGTATCAAATTCAATTTTCAACATCCATGTTCCTAGGTCTTTTATACCTTCTCTTCCTTCCCCCATAACTACATTATAAACCCCTCAAAATGCAAGAACTGGTCAAGAATCTATTTATTCTATAATCTTTCAATAGCTCTTAATACTGTGCCCTGGAGACCTTAGAATATTGGTGATAAGCAGCTAAGTCAGTAGAACTGGAAACAAAAGAAGGTTCTTTTAAGCATGGAAGAACAGCTAGTAACTCTGTTAGTTTGAGAAGTATCGGCAAGTTCAGTATTTATGGTAGTGAGTATTATTTACCATAAAGTGCATTTATTGTCATAATACAACCTGATTTTAGTCAAGGAGTCAGCATAGAAAAAAAGGACATTTATGGTTTTGTATACTGCCAAGTTAGCACTGTTACTTAAATTTTTAAATAAGAAGATCTTGAAAATTTCACTGAAACCACTGAAATACCTTTAAAGGATAGAATTAGTAATTTATCTTGTGGTATTAAAATTAAGTATGTGGTTACAGTCTGGCACAATGTCATTTCTCTGGATTAGCCTCTAAGTCTTTGGGACAATTTCAAAGGGGACTGTCCAAAGACAATGATATGGGCTGGAAGCTCACAAAGTCTTCCCTAGCCCAATGATTATGTAACTCATAAATGCAGCATGAGGATTGTGGTCTTGACATTTTTTCTAGAAGAACTACAGCACATCTTAGAATTCCAGAGTCTTTTCTCATATATCTACAGTCCAGTGACCACTATCTTTTGTTCTTAGCTCAAACACTATTTGATGTGCAGAGACTGGTCACCTCTGAGAACACCAGATCTCCTCTCCGTCTAAGTGAACATCCTATGCACTCCACTGCCCCTGTCTTGATTCAGTTAAAAATTGAACAATTTTGGCATTTTCACTTTAACATCTTCTTCTGCATGTCTAATCGATGATATTTATTTTAAGTGTTTTTAGATCTCCAAATCTACTCATTTTTCACAAACTCATCACGTTAACACTGTCCTGGCAACTCTCCGTGTATATATGTACTACTTAAGCAAAAGGCGCCATTATTCATGTCCACATTTTTTTCTTGAAGTAATAGAACCTGTCTCCAAATACTCAGACTTACCTATTAATTTGGTGGGCATCTTTCTCTTTTCACATGGATAATAACTTCATATTTTCAAGATAACATTCTGTTTACCATACAGAATACTGCTGGAGTAGGCATGGTCTCATGCTCTTTGTAAGGGAAATAGGCAACACGCTTCTGAAAACTTTTGGAAAAAAGACTTTGTCCTCCTCCCTCAGCTGACCAAGTTGATATTCTCCCTGGTCCAGAAATGCATGCATAGAACTCCAGGGGCAAAGCTGGGTCTATTTGCAATATGGTTCTATAAATATTTAATAACGAGTTTGAGAGGAGCCTGACTACAGGTCCATCTGTTAAACTGCTGGAGACATACCAGAAACAATGAATTAACCACAGAATAGGTCCATTATATTGTCAGGGCTCGATAGAGGGCCAAAGATACGCAGCTGATCTCACATTCTCAGTAGACCAACACTGTGATAGGAATGAAGCAGTCATAAGTAGGTGAATACAAATTCTTCCACCAAATGAAGCTAATTCCTTGTGAAAATCAGTTAACAATGCTCTAACCAATTTTAAACAATACAACCAATTCTGATGTATATGCAAAAGCTGTATCTCCAAGTTAAGTCAAAGTTTTCAAGGTCTGATTTCGCTCTCCAGAAGCTCTCAAATGTTGCCATTCTTCTATAAATTAAAATCAAGGCAGAAGAAATGCAATGAATATAAGCTAGATGTAGCTACCCTTTTTTTTTTACATTCATTCAACTCTCAATATTATATAAAGTTAATAAACTTAATTTTGAAAACCAAACACCCAAACAACCACAAAGTAGATTGCCCAGTGCTTTTGTCACACTGTGAAAGATGTTACATGTTTTTAGAGAATGAAGAATGTCAACATTTCTAATAAATCATTGATAGTTCATAAAAGGTTATGTCAACCTCCTTTAGAGTGAACAGACCTCTATTAATATGGTAAGTGAAGAGCTGAAAACACTAAGGCCAAGTTCTGTCTATTTTAGCTTTCTGTCCTGTTTTCCTTTCCCTGGACAGTTTAGAAAGCAAAATTTATTTGGGCTCAAATAAAAGTGAATGCACGTTTTCGTACACTTGGTTTTTTTGTTTGTTTGTTTTGTTTTTGTTTGTTTGTTTTCCCCTTGCATTCGTACTTCTCTTCCTGTCCCCACACTCAAGTATTAAGAAAGAAAAGTACTTCAGTGAGAGACAGCAACAGGTTCCTTGTTCAGACCAAGTACCTTCCGTGCCTTTATATTTTTATCAGCCTTGCCCTTGAGATGAAAAAAAAAAAAAAAAAAAAAGCAGTAGCATGTATTAGAACAAGGAGGAGGAGCGGAAGAGGCAAAAAAGTGCCTGACACCAAGAAAATAAGGAAATGGTTTTAAATCTCTTGATTGCACTCAGATTCACATGCCAGGAAGGAGAAATTAGCTCCTTTCTCTCCATCCCCAACCCCAATCTAACACTTGTGCACAGTCACACATACACATGCAAAGCAAATGCAGATAGACATACACAAACTCACACTGGCATGAACATACAACACATCCTGCAGTGTTTCAGGTAAAAGATAAAGATAAGAAACCCACTTATCTCAGACATATGGTATGTGCGAATATATATATATCTTTATTTCGACTAAGTAAATGTATGCTCCTAGAGCATCATTCATTTGCTACTCTGTGCTATGAGTCTAACCAAAACACCATCAGTAAACAATCTATTAGCATTTTGTGCAAGGCAGTAAACAAATATTTTATGCCATTTTATGAAGAGGAGCTAAGACCATGACAGAGAGCATGGCAGCATTGCCATCCCCCAATAAAAATTGTCTATGTAACAACTGGACCATATTGTACATTTTAAGACACCTATTTTATACACAAATTTTCTTTGTTGTAAATGGTAATAGATTCCCACCATTAAAGAATGATTAGAGTTTCATTTTGGCTGTGGTTCCAAAAGATAAAAACAAATGACTTTTTAATTTAGAATTTTAGAAGGAAAAGCTTAACAGATCAGTTCAGGTCATACTATCAGAAGGGATGTCTCTCTGATTCTAAAACACAGGTTTGTTTACGTGGCATGAGAACATTAAAATAGATAACTATAATATATTATAATTTAAGTTCTTTGTTCTTGTGCTTAAAGAATAAATTGAATAATGATGCTGTTATTAAAATTTTCCAAATCCAAGTTCTATTAATGCCCAGGCTTGAAAAATAAGTAAGTTCATTAGTGTATTGTTCTCATATGTAACATTATTCTAAAAATAATGTGATGTATGTAATCCTTAAGGAAAGAACATGAAGCAGCTGCCTTGAGTCACGAGACTTGCCTTTGTCCTTTGCACTGGGAACCTGGCACAGGTTTTCTGAGAAAGATCAGGCTTTTGAATTTCTCTTCCCAACAAAGGGGCAAAAAGTAACTATCTTTCTTTAGGCATCAGCTTTCTGGTTATAAGTACCAGCTGAAGAGCCACCGGTACTGTCACGTAGACAAACTTCACAGAAAACCAGTGCCACTTCTCCAAGATGCCATGCATGGTGGTCACATACTCTTATGCACCTCTGGGGTCAACACTGCTGCCTGCTCAAGCCCCATGTTGCCTTCTCACCCAGGCCTCTAGCAGGAGGGTTCACTTCACAGAGTTATAATGTATTAGAGCTGAAAGGGGGCCACAAAGGTCGTTCAGTCCAACATTCTCATCTCAAAGATGAGGAAATGAGATCTACACGTTAAATGGCAGGCCTAACACAGTACATTTTTGTCAAAGTCTAGACTGAAACACATGTTTCCTAACAACCAGCTCTCTAGAATTTTGCTATGCAAAGCAGAAGGTTCAAACAGCAGCATCAAGAACTCATTAGAAAAGCAGAATCTCAGGGCGCCTGGGTGGCACAGTGAGTTAAGCCTCTGCCTGTGGCTTAAGTCATGATCTCAGGGTCTTGGGATTGAGCCCCCCACATCGGGCTCTCTGCTTAGCAGGGAGCCTGCTTCCCCCTCTCTCTCTGCCCGTCTCTCTGCCTACTTGTGATCTCTGTCTGTCAAATAAATAAATCAAACCTTAAAAAAAAAAAAAAGGAAAGAAAGAAAGAAATGCTTTATTTCAGGTCTCATTGCAGACCTATTGTATTAGTTGCAGTTCTCCAAAGAAATAGAACCAATAAGAGATGTGTGTGTGTGTCTGTGTGTCTGTGTGTGTCTTTGTCTGTGTGAGTGTGCAGATTTATTTTGAGGAATTGGCTCATGTGATTATGGGAAACAACAAACCTGAATTCCATAAGAAAGAAAGACTAGCTGGCTGGAAACTGGGGCAGGAGTTCTATGTTATAGTCTTGAGACTCAAGGCCTTCTTCTCTGGGAAACCGCACCTTTTGCTAAGGCTTTCATTTTATTGGATGAGGTCCACACATGTTACTGACAGTAAACTCCTTTACTTAAAGTCAACTGAGTGTCGATGTTAATGACCTCTACAAAATACCTTTACAGTAACATCTAGACTAGTGTTTGACTAAACAACCGGACTCCATAGCCTAGACATATTGGCATACAAACCTTATCCGACACACTTTCTGAATCAGAATCTGCATTTTAACACAATCTCTGCTGCTTTGTTTGCACATAAAAGTTTGAGAAGCTATAATTTAGCTATTTATAAGTTTAGGGGTATCATTTCTCCAATTCTGTAACAGAGAGATCCACTATACTAGTGCACTAGATAAGTTTAGAAGTTTCTTTCTCGCGCGTGGAAAGTTTGAGCATTGTAGTCTAGGACAAGGAAGGACATTCAGCAACCGGAAATACAGGCCTCTTCTGATTTGTTGTTCTGCCGTCTCCAACATATGGCTCCCATTTCACGGTCCAGGATAACTATTTCCACCTCAGCCATCATGCCTTTGCTCTCATCAACAAAAAGAGGGAAAAGGCCAATGAAGGGAACATCTTTTTCATTTAAGAACATGACCCAGAAGTTACACCATCACTGATGCTCAGATCCCATCATCAAGAACTTGGTCATCAGGCCACATCGAATAGCCACTGGGGCAACTGGGAAACACAGTCCCTTTACAGAATCATCCATTATTCCACCAACATGTCAGTAAATAGCAGAATTCTGTAAAGAAAGAAGGGTGGACGGGCTACTAAAGGACATTTCTACCACTTATTTTTCTGCACCAGGCTACTTTTGGGGCTGCAGATGAAGAGGTGGTAGAAGCACCGAAGGGAGACAGCATCTTTTCTGCTTTCTCCTATAGCACGTAACTGGGAGGATGAGGAAACAGCTCATGTTGTCATTGTTACTTCCTCAATGTGGAGTCGCTCTTGGCCAATGTGGCCAAAATGTAAACTTCCATTGTCCCAAAGAAGTAACTGCAGTGGAAGAAAGAGAATTTATACTCTGGCTTTTTTAGTATTTCATCACTTCCGTCTCCTCACTGCCACACAGGGATGACTCACTTGTACCTATTTTCAAGGCAAAGAAGGCACATGAAAGAGGAAACAACTCCACTTAAAGAGTCTTCTCTTCTTTTTTTTTTTTTTCATTTTTTTTTCAGTGTTCCAAAATTCATTGTTTATGCACCACACCCAGTGCTCCATATAATACGTGCTCTCCATAATACCCACCACCAAGCTCACCTTTTTTGTTCAGTCCTAGTCATTTTCATGTCCTACAGCTGGGAAAAGAATGCAGAGCCACTTTCAGTGTTCATGTTGACCACAAAACTCTTTGTTATTTCCTTTCCTGAGGCAAATGCTGTGTGTCTAGTAGTATCTGAGAAGTAATCCGAGGTATGCCTAAGGATGGTTTTTATATGGGGAAGGATATTTGCATAAATACATTTTTCATTTAATTGATGTAAACAGCTTTCCACAAAAGATTACTTAAGAAAAAAAAAAAAGATTACTTAAAAGAAAAACAACAAAAAAAATCTGCAAAAATATATCAGCTTCTCTGTTTTACTACCTCCCACAATTACCCACAAACATACATGTAGTCCCTTTGGAGACCGACCAGGCATATTGTACAGAATTTGCTGTAACCAAGGTAACAAAACATTGTTTCTTTGTATCAACTTCCAGGACCAAAAAAAAAAAAAAAAAAAAAAAAAATCACTGTTATGGTGAATGTTTCTTTGTAATAGTATTTATTGCTAAGATGTTTACCCTCATTTTCAAGACCTAAGTTATATCAGGCTATTTATTTTCTTCTAGATACTAACTGTAACTTTCAAAAGGTAATTAGAAACACCTGCATTATAAACCAAAACATTTTTTGGGCTATAAATAAGTAAGAATATAGCTATAACATGATTCTAATCACTTTTATGTTTCTATGAAAAATTATTTATTAATATAACTGAATATCAGTTAACTGATACCTATATATTGATCACATGGTCCACAAGCATGACCTACATAAAGATATAAATAGAATAAAACACAAAAAATAATTTGCATGCTTATTATTTTACATAAAATCATTTGATATCTTTCTCACAAACTTAACTCATTAATAATTATCTACCATCTAGTTCTGTGATGAAATAGAATAAAACAATCCATCCCAAATCTTATGTACTCTTATAAGAGCACCATACCTCCCAAGTGCATATACACACACCTTTCTTAATGTAAGTACTCTTTTCAGAGTTTTTGTTTATATGAGGACTTCACTCAGATGCTCAATATTGCTCTACAAATAAAACTCATTTGATGTTCATGACAGCAGAGCTCAGTAGCAGCCTGGAGTTCTGTGACATCATGTTCTCCCACTAAACTTTACCCTGGTGATCTTAATTTGATATGAATCTCTGATGGACATGTTGACACAGCCCTCATTTCTACATAGATTTCATATTATCTTTTTAAAATATCACTGTTTCTTTGTCCAAACTGGACTCAGAAAGGCACTATGACTATTACTACTCTGGGCTTCTGGTGAATGACTATAGATGGTGAGGTTGTTACCAAGTTCCTGAAAATGTCTACCTTGTGTGTGGTGTGTGAGTGTGTGTAATCAGTAATGCTTACAATTTATCATATCCTGCAATTCCAAATTGACGTTATCAATATCACTAATGTAATGATTGAATTTTTGATTCCATTGATTTAACCAATGGCCATTTTTACTTGGGAAATTATTGGTTATCAAAATTTTTGCCTACCAGCTAAACTTTGAGGAAGAAAAAGAACTCATACAAAAGTAGCAAAAGGATGCTAGTTGTAAAATATTAGGCATAAAAAGTGACTTTTCTTCTCTATTTTAAAAGAAATAAACATTTTCTTACAGTTTAAGGAAGTAAAATTAAGTTGTTATCAGAGGGCTTCCAATTTCCTCTGGGAGTGTGTCACTCAAGCTGCCTCTCTTGTATGTATGTTTCCTTACATTAGGGAGAAATTGCCACGGTAAGGATTTGGATTTCTATCTCCTGGGACTGTGCTCCTCATATGAATTAGTTTGACGAGAATAAATTCCATTCTCAGTGAGGAAATGAAAGCATAGGGCAGTGTAATGAGCATGTGATTAAACTTTGCCAATAGCATAGACTTATTAGCCCTAAGAATTTGCAAAATTACATTAATTTTTCCTACTTCATGATATTTGCCCTCTAGCTCATGAATTAGATTTTTTATCCAACTTCACAGATGTCATTTTGGTTTCAGACTTAGACATTTTCTAGAGTTACATCTAGGGGCTATGTTTACATTCTTAAAGAAGGAAATTTCATTTTTTTTAAATTCTGAGTTAATTTTTGGAAAAGATTTAGTCAGAGTACAATTTAACATGTATTCTCAACTATTTAGAAGAGAACATTGATTAACAATATTAACAAAATCTGTCTAAAAATAGCATTGCATAGAACACATCTTAGTGATCTCTCAGAAGTGTCAAGTTTAGTCAAATACTTTAGAGTTTTGGCCATCACTATAACAATGGTTTTTAAATTCTCTAACTGATGTTAAGGGAGAGGAAAAATCACTTGTGTTGATTTATAAAATCAAATTGCATCTAGTTTTGAACCCCACCATCCTGGACAGCAAAAATCTGTTGTGACTGGGGCATGTGTTCCAATATAAGAGTCTCTCTGTTTTCCTCATAAGACATATTGACCTGGCACTGTTGCCCAGGTCTCAAGGAAGAGTCCTTTAGAGGATTTTCCCCAGGCCATTCCTCCATCCATCAGAGTCCTGCCATCAAGCTTGTGTTGCTAGGAAGATATGAACAGGCTATTCCCTATGTATTCACCATCTTCTTCACTCTGCAGTAACAGGGAGCCACAGTTTCCCACAGGTCAGCCATATTCTGTTTATTCCACTCCTATCAATTGAGTCCTATCAACTTTCAGTGTTGTAAAATTCTGGCGGCCATCACAGGGAGCTTGGATTTTCCAAAAACAGTAACAACAATAGCAAAGCTCAATAAGAATACCTACTATATATGAGCACTTCAAATACAATCACTCTCTTAATAATCGCAACGTGAAGAAAGATGTACTATTATTGTATCCATTTTACAAATGAAATTATGCTTGTCCATAAGACAATCTCTTCATCTTTTCCCAAGTAAGATAAGTGATCTGTGACTTCAGTCTATAGAGGCTTGATTGCACAGAGTAGTGACAAAGGTTGGGGGAAAAAAGATATGTCAAAGAAAACACTTGCCATACTTACTTCTTCATGAAATACCTCCAGAAAAATGCAAACCACTGTTAAATTCTCAATCAGTGGTGCCTGGGTGGTTCAGTTGCTTAAGCATCTGGCTTTGGCCCAGGTCATGGTCCCGGGGTCCTGGGACTGTGTCCTGCGTCAGGCTCCTGCGCAGCAGGGAATCTGCTTCTCCCTCTGACCCTCCCTCCTCTCATGATTTCTCTCTCACTCTCTCTCTCTCTCTCTCTCAAACAAATGGATAAAATCTTAAAAAAAAAAATTCAATCATGTTCTTTTGCCACATATATGTATCTGAGACTCAGCTGGCTAAATCTCAGTGCTGGTGTGAAACCTCCTTCTCCCTCCTCACAAGACATCAAGTGATAATGTAAGAATGGCCCTCATGTGCTCAGACTTATTTCCAATTATAACTAACTCAAACCATCAAAGGTAGTTGGAACAAACATCTGATCACTTTCCTCTCCTTCCTCTCTCATTACATCCTCCCTCTTTGCTCTATAATCCCTGGGATGAACCTTTTCATCCCTCTATATTATAGCCTCCTTCTATTCAAGATAACAAGGTTAACTTACACAGTTCTTTTTTTAGGTTATATTTTTGCAGTTCAATTTTATAGCTATGAAAATCTTACTTGCTAGGTAGATGATAAATGGATATTATAATAACTGTTCTTAGCTTTAATCCACAACTCCCATTCCTTGAAAAGCCAGAAAATTAATGTTCCAGTTATTTATGGCCATGTAACAAACCACCCAGATACTTAGTGATTTAAAACAACAATCATCATTTGTTTTACTCACAAATTTACAATTTGAGAAGGTGTTGGCAGGAAGGGCTCGTCTGTGTTTTAGATTAAGTTAACTGGGGTAGCTCAACTGGGCCTAGTTGATACACTTCCAAAATGGCTTACTCATATGGCCATAAAGTTAATACTCAGCTGAGGCTATTAACCAGGTATCTTAGTGCCTTTCCACAGGGCCTTTCCATAGAATTGCTTCTTCCTCACAGCATAGTAACTATTTTGCAAGGGAGAAAAAAAAGTGGAAACTGCCAATCTCTAAAGTCCTAGGCCCTGCAATTGGCTAAGAGTCACTTATGTTGTATTTTATAAGTCAAAGTTTCCACAAAATCTCCTGCAGTCGAGGGAGTTATGGAGAGGTGAGAGAGGAATATAGATTCCACCTCTTAACAGATAAAGTACAAAGAATCTGTGGCTTCCATTAACCAACCATAGTTAATTTAGTAATTTTTAATTATCGTAAGTAATTCTTAAACATTTGCAATTAGTTATTGTTTAAAAGTAAGTCAAGGGTTAGAACTTCTAGTGATGATGGAGTAAAAAGATAAATAAAAATTATGAAACTATATAAAATTGTCAAAAACAGTTATCTAAGAGTTCTGAATATCAACCAAGGACAAAAAACAAATTAGAAAATGTTTATCTATGAAAAGCTGCTGACCATCCAATAAGAAAAGTGAAAATGTATAATGTTCTTGTTTGAAGTCATCCTATCTCTTACCCATAGCTCAGATGGTAGGATACTGAGCAGGGCTGGCCATGAAAACCAACAACTTTACTGTTGGTTGGGGCTGGCTTGTTTTGAGCAAAAGGCAAAAAGTCCCTTCTCAATTGCACTGATAGCAATTGCAACAAGCCTAATAGAAAAATAATAGGAAAGCATACAACCATGCTAGCCTGAGCTGTAATTCCACTTGTAGAAGTCAGCAGATCAGGGACTAGAAATTTAACAGGGACATTCTTGAAATGAAAGAACCATAGATGGACCAGATAATTTCTCCATACACCCCTGGCTAAGATGGCAGGTATATGCACAGAAGAACCACAAGAACCACAATGGTCCCAACCATACATTATTGCCTGATTTCATCTGTGAAAACACAAAGAAATGACATTGAAGAGTCCATGTTCTGTATACATACATGGCTGACAGAGAAGCTGTTTATTCATGCAAGAAAGACCTAAGAAGGCCTAACAAAAAGGAAGGACTGAACAAATCAGAAAAATGTCTGAATTTTAAAAACACTCACCAACCCATACAAAACTTCATCAATAGATGGTAGAAGCCATTTTAAGTGCAGGCAATGAAAAAAAGAAAAGAAAAGAGAAAATAATTAAAGCCATTAACAACAACAAAAAAAAAATCAGAATCTAGAATTTCTTAAATATATCATTTAAAATGTCCAGTTCCAAATGAAAAAAAAAAAAAATGAGACTTACAAAGGAATAGGAAAAAATGACCCATATCCAGGAATAAAAAAATAGTCAAATAAAATAAATATGACTGAGCCCAAATGTTGCATTTGGCAAATGAAGGTATCAATGCCACTATTATGAATATATCCAAGTAAGTAAACCTCATTTAAAGTTAAAGAATTAAAGAAAAATATTTTGATAATGAACGAACAAATAAAAAATTAAATGACAGCTACTTTGGAGAACAGTGTGGAGATTTCAAGAAATTAAAAATAGAGCTTCCCTATGACCCTGCAATTGCACTACTGGGTATTTACCCCAAAGATACAGATGTAGTGAAAAGAAGGGCCATCTGTACCCCAATGTTTATAGCAGCAATGGCCACGGTCACCAAACTGTGGAAAGAACCAAGATGCCCTTCAACGGACAAATGGATAAGGAAGATGTGGTCCATATACACTATGGAGTATTATGCCTCCATCAGAAAGGATGAATACCCAACTTCTGTAGCAACGTGGACGGGACTGGAAGAGATTATGCTGAGTGAAATAAGTCAAGCAGAGAGAGTCAATTATCATATGGCTTCACTGATTTGTGGAGCATAACAAATAGCATGGAGGACAAGGGGAGTTAGAGAGGAGAAAGGAGTTGAGGGAAATTGGAAGGGGAGGTGAACCATGAGAGACTATGGACTCTGAAAAACAATCTGAGGGTTTTGAAGGGGCGGAAGGTGGGAGGTTAGGGGAACCAGGTGGTGGGTATTGGAGAGGGCACAGATTGCATGGAGCACTGGGTGTGGTGCAAAAACAATGAATACTGTTATGCTGAATAGAAATAAAAAAATTTAAAAAAATCATCAAAGAAATATTTTTTAAAAAATTAAATGAAGAAATAGTTTTTTTAAAAATAAATAAAGCATAAATTTGAGAATGGCACAGAAGAAATAACAGGTGAACTTGATGATAAATGAATAGAAAGTATATATCCTGAAGAATAGATACAAAAAGATTGAAGAAAATTTAATAGCCTCAAAGACCTACCTGTAAGAGTACATCGAAAATAACAAAATATTTGTAATGAGAGTCCCAGAAGGAGAAAAGAGAGACAAAAGATAAGAAAAATATTTGAAGGAATAATGGACAAAATTTTACAAATTGAATTTAAAAATATTAATCTATAAATCCAAAAAGTTCAATGACACCCAATTTGGATAAAGATAGATTCAGAACTAGACACATTATAGGCAAATTGTTGAAAGCCAGAGGAGAAAAGGAAACCCTGAAAACAAAGGAAAAAACAATTCATCCCATACACAGAACAACAATAAAATTAATAGGTAACTTTCCAACAGAAATAATAATGCTAGAAGACACTGGAATAAAATATGTTAACCATGAAAGAAAATTACAGTCAAAAAAGAATATGATAACCACCAATTCTATTCTTCAAAAATGAAGGCAAAATAAATAATTGATTTAAACAAAGACTGAGAGAAATAAATGTTACCTGACCTCCTCCACAAGAAATTCTAATGGTTGAAATGACAGTAGATAGTAGCCAGAATCCACATGGAAAATTAAAGAGCATCAGAAATGCTAAAAATGTAGATAAATGTAAAAGATCATATAAAATATTCTTTCCTTTCCTCTCATAATTTCTTTAAAAGATATAACATTATATCAAACAGTAATTACAATACTTACAATACTTTATTTTAGGTTTATAGCATTCTTATATGTATCTAAAAGTAATAGCACAAAAATGGTGAGGAAACAGAACTATGTTAGAGGAAAATTGCTACATTGTATTGGAATTAAGTTGCTATATTTTACTGGAATTACATCACCTAGATAGACTCTATATAAAGTTAAAACGTGTATTATAATTCTTAGATCAACTGCTTAAAAAATAACTCAAAACTATCTTTAAACAATCAAAACAGTAATAAAATAAGACACTAAAAATATCTTTTAACATAAAAGGTAGAACAAAGGAACAAATATGAAAATAAACAAACAAAAGGCAGGTATAGATTCAACCAGAATAATAATTACATTAAATATGAATGAGCTAACCACATTACTCAAAATGCAAGGATTATTATACTGTAATAAAAAAAGCATAACCCATATATACACTGTTTGTGTGTATATATATATATATATATATATATACACACACTGTTTACAAGAGAAAGAGTTTAGATTCAAAGACAGATGGATGGAAAGTAAATGAGCTGGAAAAAATATACTACGTGAATTTCACAGTTCAACACTTTATGTATCAAAGAGCTGAAATAGCAAGAAAAAAATAAGAAATATTACTAGAAATAAAAAGGAACACTTCATAATAACAGAAGGGTCATCAGGAAGATATAATAATTATAAGTGTGATACACATAAAAAGTCCCATTTTACATGTAGCAAAAACCAACAAAACTATAAAGAGAAATAGACACTGCACCAATTACAGTCAAAATTTCAATATTCCATTCTCAAACTGACATAACAACATGGAA
Source organism: Enhydra lutris kenyoni (assembly GCF_002288905.1). Taxonomy (NCBI): domain Eukaryota; kingdom Metazoa; phylum Chordata; class Mammalia; order Carnivora; family Mustelidae; genus Enhydra; species Enhydra lutris. The sequence goes on along the minus strand of NW_019154101.1, from coordinate 33,488,999 downwards.
AAATCATCTCAGATAAAGAAGACTTTAATAATAGTATCAACTAACTTAACTGACATTTATGAAATGCTCTACCTAAAACCAGCAAAAAAAATTTTTTTTTCTGTCCAAGAATATATAGAATATTCTCCAGTATAGACAAAATGCTAGGACATAAACCAAGTCTCAATAAATTTAAGAATTGAAAATATTACAAATATGTTCTATAGTAAAAATAGAATAAAATTAAAAATCAACAATAAAAAAACCTAGGGAAATATCTAAATATTTGGAAATTAAATAACACATGGTTCAAAGAAATTGTAAAGGAAATTAGAAATTATTTTGAAGTGAATGAAAACAAAAACAATGTGTCACAATACATCCAAATAATGTGGAGGATGTAAATCAATGCTTAGAGTGAATTTATAGCTTTAATACATATTGTAGAAAAAATGAAAAATCTCAAATAAATAATTCAAACTTTCTCCCAAGAAGCTAGAAAAAAAAAAAAAACACTAATTTAATACAAAATAAGCAGGTGGAGGGAATAATAAAGATCAGAGCAAAAAATGATGAAGTAGAAAAAGAAAAACAATAGAGAAAATCAATGAAATAAAAACCTGGTCCTTCAAAGGTTATAACATTGATAACTCTTTAGCTAGACTGGCCAAGAGAGAGACAGATATGAAGGGAAAGAAAATAAAAATTACCAAAATCAGTTATGAAAGAAGGGACATTGTTACTGACTCTGCAGAAATTAAAATATAGGGTAATATGAACAACTCAATATCAACAGATTAAATAATTTATGTATTTTTGGACAATGTCTTAGAAAGACACAAATTCCCAAACTAACTAAAGAAGAAACAGATAATCGAACTAAATCTATAATAAGAAATAAAATTAATAATTACAAATTTTTCCACACAAAAAAGCTCAGACCCAGACTGTTTTAATCATGATTTCTATCAAATATTTTAAGATAAAATAATATCAACTTTACACAAACATGTTCTGAAAATATAGAGGAGGAAATACTTCTCCACTCATTCTATGACTCAGAAACATTCTGATACCAAAGCCAGAAAGTCATCACAAAAAAACAGCAGACCAGTATATCTCATGAACATAAGAACAACCCACAAAAAAATGCTATCAAACTTAATTCAGCAACACATTAAAACACATATAAAGATACTCAACACTGTAAGTCATTTTAAAGATGTAAATTAAAACCATGAGAGATACTACTAAATACCTATTAGAGTGGATATGATAAAAATAACACAATGTCAAGTGTGGGCAAATGTATGAAAAAGCTAGAAGCCTCATACATTGCTGGCAGAAAACAGTTTAGCAATTTCCAAATAAGTTAAACATAAACATACCATTCTAATCAGCAATTCCACTCCCAGATATATACCCAAGAAAAATGAAAACATATGTCCATGTAAATACTTGTGCATGAATATGCATCACGACACTATTCACAATAGGCCAAAACTGGAAATAATTGAAGTGCCCATCATCTGATGAATGGAAAAAGAAAATGTGGTATATCTATACAATGAATACTCTTCAGCAATAAAAATGTAGAATTATTGGAACATCTACAATATGAATTACGCCTAAAAATTATGCTAATTGAAAGAATCCAGACACAAGAGATTACATATTGTATAATTCAACTTATGTGAAATTTCCCTCCAAAATCCTGGATGAATCTATAGATACAGAAAGCACCTTAGTTTTTCCCTGGGGGTTGACAGCAAGTATGTAGTAAAGAAAACTTTGGTATGGAGAAAATTTTCTTAAACCGGATTGTGGAGGTTGTTTTAGCCTTATATATTTACTAAATATCATTCAACTGTACACTTATACTGGGTGTATTCTGTGGCATGTAAATTATACTTCAATAGAGTTGTCTTAAATAAAGCAGGTTGATTTTCCTTCTCCCCAAACCTCTGGTTTTTTCTTCCTCAATTAGCATATCAATATTTTGGAGTGGGTGTAGATGACATACAGTTACAGTAATCCCACATTGAAATTCGCTGAAAGCATCTACATTTCATTAAGATCACTGTCAGCCACCTTTTGTGTTCTCATCTGCTGAAATGCCTGCTGACCCACATGCCTTCAGTCACTTGTTAACATTGCCATCTTTGGAGAGCAATATTTTCATCTACAATTCTCTTACAGATTTTTCTGATGAACATTCTTCAATAAATCATATGCACACAAATTTTTGTTTTAGACTCTGCTTTTAGGGAATCTGGCCTCTTAGTTCTGATGCCCTATGCATTGTTCTGTATTTACCGACCCTATTTTGCTGTTACGTAGGGTGCATTTGTAAATTTCCCCACAGAGTTCCAGATAAAACATGACTATCTACAATTTCTAGCCTACTATATTGTACCATGTTGGTGTGAAATAATTGTCTCTGATGCTTGCTGTCTTCCCAAGCTTCATACCAAGCTTCACTCAAGGAATGGGGCAAAGATTCATTCTATCCTCAATTCCTAGTATTCCATGAATGCAATATGAGGAAGCAGTGTATTCTAATCTAAATATAAACAATCTTATTTCTAACTCTTCTCTCTCTCTCTCTCTTTTAAATTTTATTTATTTATTTGTCAAGGAGAAAGAGAGAGAGCACAAGCAAGGGAGCAGCAAGGAGAGGGAGAAGCAGGTTCCCAGCTGAGCAAGGGGCTCAATGCAAGACTTGATCCCAAGGCCCTGGGATCATGACCTGAGTCAAAGGCAGATACTTCACAGACTGAGCCATCCAGGCATCCCTTCTATAAACTTTTGATTATACTCCAGAAATCTCTTTATATTGGTCTTGGGAACCAAGTTTTCTTCACAAACCTTTGTCTTGAAAAGTCAAGTATATACCATCATTGTTCTTGGTTTGGGAAGATTCTTTCCCTATTTGGACAGTAATAAGCCTAAATTGATGGGAACAGAGACAGTTTGTAACAACAAAGAAATATGGGATTAAAAAACACCTTGATTAATATGAAAATATTACCCTAATACATATGCTGTGATCTATATTCATATATGTTTATGAATTGTATTGTGAATTATGAATTGCATATTGTATACAGTTTATGGTATGTAATACATTATAATTATCATTTCTAGCATTATCCCAGCCTCCCTAAAGTCTAAGAATTACAATTTGATGATATATCGGAAGACCTTCCATAATACTTGGCAAGTTTTTAAATGAATAAACATACTGATTGTTAATTTATTGAGTTGACAATATTCTGAATGGTGTTACATTTTTGCTTCCTAGCAAATGAAGTTTAATAAATTGTCTTTATCATTCTCTTTCTTTTAGTACTGCTAAAGCACATCAAGACGATCATATAGAATAATTTATTGAGATAAGGTAATAAAAAGTGAAGAAGGTTTGAAGGCAGATAAAATCTTGAGTCCCAGTCATGGATCTTCAGCTCTTTGTCAATGGCAAAACTTCTATTTTGACTTCTTGAAATGTTATTTATTAATTAGGGTTTTTTTCTTTTGAAAATTAAATAGGATAAGTGCATAGGGAAGCCCAATATAAAACATAAAGCACTTCAAAAATATTAATGTAATGGGATGAATTTAAAACAATATATTAAAAAGACACATCAATGGGATGAGTGAGGACCAAATTGCAAGTTTGAAAGGGTGAGAGACAGAACAGAGAGAACAAGAAAGACAGAAAGGAGAGAAACAAAGAGATACATGGAAGAGAGACTTAGAAGAAAGAGAAGACTAAGAGACAGAGAAAGAGTTTTATTCTCCTACTTTTATTTTAAAAGAGGAGAAAGGGACAAAAAAGAAGGTGATGTCCCCTGCAATTGCACTACTGGGTATTTACCCCAAAGATACAGATGTAGTGAAAAGAAGGGCCATCTGTACCCCAACATTAATAGCAGCAGTGGCCACAGTCACCAAACTGTGGAAAGAGCCAGATGCCCTTCAACAGATGAATAGATAAAGAAGATATGGTCCATATATACAATGAAATATTATGCCTCCATCAGAAAGGATGAATACCCAACTTTTGTATCAACATGGATGGAACTGGAAGCGATTATGCTGAAGGAAATAAGTCAAGCAGAGAGAGTCAATTATCATATGGTTTTACTTACTTGTGGAACATTAGGAATAACACGGAGGACATTGGGAGTTGGAGAGGAGAAGCAAGTTGGGGGAAATCGGAGGGGGAGATGAACCATGAGAGACTGCAGACTCTGAGAAACAAACTGAGGGTTTTGGAGGGGAGGAGAGTGAGGGGTTAGGTGACCTTGGTGGTGGGTATTAAGGAAGGCATGCATTGCATGGAGCACTGGGTATGGTGCATAAACAATGAATCTCAGAACACTGAAAAAAATAATAATAAAATTACAAAAAAAAAAAGAAAAAGAAAAGAAGGTGATGTCAAGAGAAAGGCACTCAGAAGCTTTTCCTTTTTTCCTCTTCTTTTAATTATTTCACATTCTCTTGATGAGCTGAGCTGTCAGAGAAACTGAGAACACACAGTGAACAAAATCAGAGAGACTAGAAGCTGAGCATGAAATAAAGGACCTAAGAGAGGTTGAATGTGTGACAGCTAATTTTATGGGTCAATTTGACTGGACCACAGGGAGCTGAGATACTCACCAAGATATTTGGTCAAGCATTCTGGGTATGCTCCTAAGGAAGTTTGGGGATAAGATTAACATTTGAATTAATACAGTGAGTAAAACAAATTGATCTCCCCAATGCAGGTGGACCTCACCCAATCAGCCTAAGGCACAAATACCACAAAAAGGCAGACTAAGAAGGAAGTTCTCTGGACTGTTTGAGCTGGAACATTGGCTTTCCTAGGACTTCCAGTTTTCCAACTGCAGATCTTAGGACTTTTCAGCCTCCATAGTGAGATGAGACAATTTCTTATGACAAATATATATATAATTATATATATTATATATGCATATATATATATGCATTTTATATATATTCTGGTTCCCTGGAGAAACTTGACACAGTAATATAGATAATGAAGAATACAGGTGCTAACAGTTACACAGTAGCTATGTGTGGAGGGCCACATGGTATAGCAGAGGGAATGGACATGCTTGACTCCTCCTTCTGTTCTTTACCAACTGCTGGGAACACCTATTGCTAAAATATGACCCTGGCAATAACACTTGAGAAGACTGGAGAAAAGAAGTCAGCCAAGGCCATGGACACATCAACTTATGCAGCTTCAATTTCCTTGTAGGCAAAGCAGCAGCCGGCTGGGAGAACTGGAGATGATGTGTGTGAAGGGCCTAGCACATATTAGGTATTAAGTGAATCATGCCTCTAGTTATATCAGTGTGCAAAAAGGACACCTTCCCTATCATGCCAGCCAAGATAAACGAAATGAGATACTTTGGGGAAAAAATGGTGATTTTAACAGTTATCAGCTTCCATATCCATCTGTAGGTATAATCATTTTTGCACTTTTATTGTTGTTACTAAACTTTACATTTTCTTGTACTAAGAGTAAAGGCTGAGAATGAAGGAACATGAGGCTGTCCAAAATAATGGGTAGCTTCTAGTACATGCAACAGAGTCCTGCCAGGCAGTGTGAGAAATTCCTAAAATAACAACTGTGGAAAAGGAAATATTTATTGTTGTCATTATCACCATTATTATCATTAACATTATTTACTGAATCTCTGCAGAACCAATTAATCTCTAAGGGGATGAGGTGGTATGAGTTTCAAGTCTGTACTACTCCACTTGGAGGAGTCCTGAGCATTTTCAGCTTCGATCTTGTCCAGGCTGACCTCACAGCTCCTCACCACCTGCCTGGCTGTCTTATCTTGCATGGGGTGAAACCATTGGCTCTGTTTCCCAAGTTCAAAACCTCAGCCTCATTACGGACTCATCCATCTGTCTCTGCCCTGTCTTCTCAGATAGCCAATATCCTTGTCCATCATACCTGCTGAGTCTTCTAAATCCCTTCTCTCTACTCCCTGCCAGCTGAGGCCATCGTATTTCAAGATCTGAATTAAGAAAATCTTTAATGGTCTTTCCACTGTCAACCTTTAAGGAGAATATCTCAGGTTAAGGATTCTTGTCCCAAACAGTGTTGTTTTAAAAAATTAGAAACTTGAAAGTCAGCCCATAATATGACTTTGGGATACTCAAATGACAAGGAACTCCCTTTAATTTAGGGTGAATTTATCATATCCTCAATTACATTTTTTTCTTATAAGGGAACTAGTCAATGTTTCCACTATACCCCCTTGAACTTTGCATTTTTCTTTTCTTCAACAGTCATTACATTTCACTTTAAATATTTACCCTGGTCATCACTCTGTACATTCTAAAAGGCAACTATTATGTCTTCTTCTTCCATGAGTTTGTTTGAACACCTAGAGAATTGTATAAACCATAACAATATCATTATAAACAGCAACTGAAATTTTTGCCTTAGACAAAAGTAATATTTGTGAGAGAAGTGACAAAGCAATAACTCTTGTGTCAAGAAAATATATAAATATGCCACTAATCAAAGACCTGGGATTGAAGGCAGTCTTGGAAGACAGCCCCAGAAGATAAGCAGAGAAAAGGCTTGCCAGAGTACTCCAGAGGTCACCTAGTCTAACAGGGATGATATTTTCCTCAAACACATGAAACAGAGAAAACTGCAATTATTATGAGAGATTCTACTTCTGTAGATGCCTTTAAGAGTCTCAGTTTACCAAAGGGGAAACAGAAAAATTATCTCCTCTCCTTACAATTTCAGAAGTTTAGAGGGAAACTGGAGCAGATGCTGTGGGCATCCTGCCCATATATGGCAGCCCTCACACTATAGCTGGACTTGCAGCTACCAACACCTGCATTTCTATGCTGGAGGGCTTTCTCAAGCTGACAAAACTTGCTTTGCCCACCTGTGCAGCATTCTGGATATGTTTGTGTATTAACTTCTCCTGAGAGTAGACTTTAAGCAGTTAATGAAAAGAATTGGTGTATAAATACCTCAGCAACCTTATCCCTTAGGGATACCAGTTCTGAGGTATATGTTCTGTGCTAGCTTTTAGAGTTTTCCCTGCAGGATTGAGCCCTGGTGGACCACAGTGTAGGAGCCTTGATAATGCACAGTTCAGAGGCTGTTTTTCTCTGTTGTCTCACATCCCATTCTCCTGCCACTGCTTTCTTCTTTTCCCAGATAATTTACTTATACATTACTCTGTATCTTAAGATCCATTTCTGAGATACACCAAACCAAGACTCTAACCATCTTTCCACCAAAATAAGAAGTGATGCATAAATCAGAAATAGTGAAAAACTCCAGGATAAATTAATCATTGAATTCAATTCACATACCGTATCAGGAACTATGCAAATATGAATAACACATAAACTCTGATCTGAAAGAGATCACTAGTATCAAAATAGATAATTACTGATTTTTTTTAAAGTACAGTACAGTAATCTAGAAATAGATACACATCCAAAATAGAGAGTAATCAAAACCTGGTCAGTGTGGGGGTGTGGATTAATGGAAGTCTTACCAAAGAAGAAACACTTGATCTAGTTTTCCTAGACAGAAGTAGAAAGGGGATTATCAGATAAAGGGAACATAACGCACAGAACAACATGTTACAGTCTCCCCAACACAAGGATTTTGGAAAGACCTCAGAGAGGCCAGATGGAAGAGTGGTTAAGAGCATGACCACAAAAACGAGACAGTCTGGGTTCAAGTCCTAACTTTTTTGTTTATCGTTTGTATGACCTTGGGCAAAACAACTACTCTCTCTATGACTCAACTTGTTCATCTATAAAAAGAAGTTTCCTACCTCTGATTTCCTTTTTTTTTTTTTTTAGTCATTTAAAAATTTAAGTAAATTTTTGGAATAGAAACCGGCATGTAAAAAGTATTGAGAAATGGTAATTGTGATCTAATGTCATGACTGGTTAAACTCACCAGGAAAAGAATAAGAGATAAAGCTGACAAAAATGACAGGAGACAAACCATGCTGGGTCTTATATTCCAAGGTCAGGAACTCTTTCTTCATCGTTGAGGTCAAGGATGAGCAAACTATGTATGACTCACTGGCCAAGCCCAACCTAGCAACAATTTTTGTAGTTAAATTTGTAATGGAACATAAACATAGCTTCACCTAATTTGTGTATTATCTATGACTTTGTTTATGATACAAGAGGACAACTGAGTTGTTGCAACATACTATATGGCCCACAAAGTCAGCAATATGGTATTATCTGAGATGATCTGGGAAGAATATGTTCCAAGACCCCCAGTGGATGCCTGAAACTATGGATGGTACTGAACCCTAAATATACTGTACTTTTCTCCTACCCATATGTACTTATAATAAAGTTTAATATAAAAATTAGTCACAGAAGAGATTAGCAACAATAACCAATAATAAAAGAATAAATATAAAAATATACTGTAATAAAAGTTACATGAATGTGGTCTCTCCGAATACCTTATTATACTGTACTCACCCTTCTTCTTGTGATGATGTAAGATGATAAAATGTCCACAAGGTAAGATGAAATATGGTGAATTACATAGACATTGTAACATAGCATTAGGCTTCTGTTGACTTTCTGGAGATCTGTCAGGAGAATCGTCTATTTTTGGACAGTGGTTGTCCATGGGTAGCTGAAACCACAGAAAGTGAAACAGCAGATAAGGATAGACTCCCTACTTACTATCTGGCCTTTTACAAACAAGCAAACAAAAAAAAAACCAAAACTGCCACCTCCAGCTATAGATGAGAGGAAGTGACATGCAGAATGAAGGGTAAATAGTATAGAATAAAGATATGCACGCAGAGTTAGATGGCCATTCCACAGGTCAAGATTAAAGTTGATAAGGTTAATAAAGCCAAATCTCATAGTGTCAAAGAAAGAAGCGTTTCTTATATAGACAAAAAAGGCATATTTTAGGAGTTGATGAAGGGTAGAATGTTACAAACTTGCAGGCTACAGGGCATGTTTAGCCTAGAAATAAGTTTTATTTAATCCATGGTTCATACATTTTAAATTTGTTGTCAATATTTAAAATATAAATATATCATAAATAAAACCTGAATATCTGGCTTCTTTGGAAAAATTGAAAGATCTGGCAAGAGTGTATATACAGACCTGAATGGCAGAACTTTCTTTAGCTCCAAAGTAGCTGCCATATTTATATGAGGCATTTATTTCTTTCTAGTATATCACATTCTCCACTACGTTCAACTTTATTACAACTGGGTCAGCTTCATTCACACTATAAATGTGTTGATCTGAGTCCTCTAAGATTTAAGAGTGCTACATCCTGCTACTTAGGGGCACAGACCATGGAGTATGGAGGAAGGAGCAGTTTTTTTCTCAAAAAAGCTGTCACAGAGGGCGCCTGTGTGGCTCAGTGGGTTAAGCCTCTGCATTCGGCTCAGGTCATGGTCTCAAGGTCCTGGGATCCAGCCCCGCGCGTTGGGCTCTCTGCTCAGCAGGGAGCCTGCTTCTCCCTCTCTCCCTCTGCCTGCCTGTCTGCCTGCTTGTGATCTCTTTCTCTCTGTCAAATAAATAAATAAATAAATAAAGAAAGAAAGAAAGAAAGAAAGAAAGAAAGCAAGCTGTCACAGAAACAATGGTCTTGCAGGACAGCCAGATTTGGGTAAGAACGGAGGAGGGGAGAGTACTGAATGAAAAAGTTGAGGTATAAAATCAATTTATTTATGAAAGAATAGAGGTTTACAATGGCAGATGAGAAAAATGTTGAGGAGCAATTGTATGAAAAGTCAAGGGGGAAACAGGCCCACAGCAGGACCAAGGTAACTGAATAGTTACATTGGTAGTCAGAAACATTGAATTTTGGTTGATGTATGAATCTGACTGGGATAAAAGTCTAGCAGAAACTGATTGGCTTCAAAGTCCCCACCTTTCTTGTAAAATTGCTGTGGTATTAGAACCAGTTGTGAGTAGATTTGGGTTGGTGTTATTAGATTTTGTCTTCAGGGCTCCTGGGTGGTACAGTCAGTTAAAGCGTCTAACTCTTGGTTTCAGCTTAGATTGTGATCTGAGTCCTGAGGCTGAGCCCCTTATTGGGCTCCATGCTGAATGGGAAATCTGCTTAAATTTCTCTCTCCCTGTCTCTGGGCCCCTCCCTCCTCCTCTAAAATAAATAAATCTTTAAAAACATTTTTTTTTCTTCAAAGATGCTGCATACAAGTCTGTCCCAGTTATTTAGAACTGCCTTTCTGTTAAGTCAGGGCCAAGGTGAGGTCTCTGTCAGGGAAGCCCTAAGGAAAAGTACTGAGCTGATTCAGTTACACATTTCTGGTTTTGCTTCAAAGTTTACGGTCATATATTTCTAATATCTTTAGAAACGGAGGAGGAAAAGGTCAACTAAAACTTCAAGTACCTTGGAAGGAAGCCTCAATCTCAGGACTGTTATGTTTCTTAAAGAATTGACAATCCCAGGGCATCTGCGTGGCTCAGTGGGTTAAGCCTCTGCCTTCAGCTCAGGTCATGGACTCAGGGTCCTGGGATCGAGCCCCACATTGGGCTCTCTGCTCAGTGGAGAGCCTGCTTCCCCCCTATCTCTGCCTGCCTCTCTACCTACTTGTGATCTCTCTCTCTCTGTCAGATAAATAAATAAAATCTTTAAAAAAAAAAAAAAGAATTGACAATCCCTTCTTTTCACTGAGCACCTTGTGAACACTGGACTCTTGATGGCCTTTGTGTATGGGAAAGCATTGCCCCTAAATACCTGGGAATGTGGGTCATCTCACCCACATCCTGGCCCTCCATGTGCCTTCATTTTTCTCTCATTTTTTCTTCCATTTTCTGTCCTTTTTCTCTCACGAGTTACTAACATATTTAGTAGTGAATTGCAAAATATCATTAAAACCTTCAGCCTTTTCAATATCTATTATTACCTTTTTCAGGGTAAAGATAAAAACATTTCCTTGGTCTTGTGTAATGTAATATTTCCTACCTTGTATTCTTTGGTGTTTGTCCTAGAAACTGCTATAAAGTCTTCTTTTATTCCATTAGCTATTAAGAATGGCCATGAGGGAATGCCACCTGTCAGCCACATCAACTCAGACACTGCAGTAGAGGAATCAAACTTAAAAAGGAAGAAAAGGACAAGGTCCTGAACTACTTACTCGGCAATAGCTTTACACAACATGCTTGAGATGGAAAGATAGTTCCATGTCTGCATTCTCAGTCAAAGATGAGCCTTTACTCAAAATGGAATATTTTACACTTCAGAAAGAAAAATGAGACTGCACGAGTTGTAGATACAGATTCCAACAGTTACGAAGTTTGGTAAATAAATTCACTTAAATTTCTTCTCTAAGGAATTATCAGTGGGGAAAGAGAACAGGCAGTATTCCAAGAAATGGTTATAAATAGGTAAAAGTAAAACAATAGGAACCCACATTCAATTAAAAGAAAGATTATAAAATATTGCATATAGTGATCTTTCTTTTCTGTACTAAGAGTCATTCTGGTCTCTGCCCCGGGAGAAAAGTCTATTTGGAAATAGATAAGTAAGAATTATGGAGGACTTTTCAGAAGTTAATACACACAGCTCTCTTCAGTGTTTTATAAAGTTGATTTCCCACAAAGTTTTAAGAAAGAAGGAAGGAAAAGATGAGACAGGAAATACGAGTCCCTAATGACTTCTCTTTTGACCCACAAATACAAGCGGAGGATGAGAAAACACAAAGTACTGCTCAAAGTTAAATGATTCTAGCTCAAACTTCTGCTAGAATTAGAAGTTCTTTACTTAATGGGAAAAAAGGAAAACTGTGGATTTATATTTAGTCTTCTTAAAGCTGAAAGAGCCTAAGAATATGGAGTTTGTTTATTTTTTTCCTTCCCCTTTTACTTTCTTCTTTTTTTCTAAAAAGATGGCTGAGATCTATGATTTTTATTATAATAATATATATGTTCTCCTTATCCTCTTCTGGGCATAGAAAAAGTATCCCATTGGTAAATAGTTGATCCAATTTTTCCTTTTTTTGGGAGTTTGAGGAACGTAGTCTTCCTTATGATACAAAATTTGCTTCCTATGTCTTAAAAGTAAAATTAAAAATTGTGTTTTATGTGTGTTACTGTCCTCTTAAATATGAGAAATCCAAGAAATCCAAGCAGCCACTTATTTTCTCCACTAGACACAGAGGTCAAGATCCAGTGGTATGTCACATCTGTTGTGAGCTCTGTTGCAAGTAATTTGTTACTATTAATAGTTCAAAGTTTGCAAATGATTTACTTTTGTTTGTAAGTTATAGAGAAGTCAAGGTTATCCTGAAATAACTCTCACTCGGCTGCATTCTGATATCCTTCTCTGAGTAGGAGGGAAGGGAGCCTTTCTAACTAGGATGCCAGTGAGTGAATGTCACCCACCCTTTGTTTTCAGAGGTAAAAAGGTTGAAACCACTTCATTAGACTGAGGGCAGACAACAAAATAAGCTGTAAATATTGAAAGCAAGGTGCCATCTGAAAGTTAAACTAGAAAATCAATGCAGGATGGATGTGATCAGAGACATGTAAAGCCATTAAGAATAAGGTGTGTGGGGCCATGCACTGGAGAAATTCCAGGCATCTCTCTTGGGATGAATACATCAGGCCCACAGCCAGTAAATATTTGAAAGGCTCAATGTTCCTTGGTCTGAATGCCATACTCAGAAGGCTGAGTCTTATTTGGTTTTATATGTTTTTTTCCTTTATTCAAAGAGTGTGAGTATCTAAGACCTCAGCATTTATATTTTATTATAAATTTAAAAATTAACATTCTGGATCTTAACAACAAAATGGAATGTAGTGACACCATTTTGTTCCAGATTCTGTGCTAGGCATTAGATTTACAGAGAAAAAGTCCTTAGGAAAACACTTTCTTCTTAAGGAATTTCCCTTGTGAAATTAATTAATGTGAGTTTGTTCCTGAAAGGTTAATATACTCCCTTTATGTGCTCAGAAAATCATATCCATGAGCCTACACCATCGAAAAACAGACTAGATCAGGCTGAATTCATCAAGTGAAATAGCATCTTATGAAGCCTCCTGAGGACCAAACACTGATCTCAACTGATAAAAATCCCACATCATAATTCTTTTCGTATATACATAAAGTTTTAGTCATCATGGAAAGTCCTCATCACTGAGCTAAAAATCAGACAATCCAAGTCCACTACTTATTAGATCTAATGAGTGTAAATAAGTTAACATCTTTGAGATTCAGTTTTCTTGCTTACAAAATAAGGCTAATCATTCTTCCTATTACTCCACAGAGATCTCATGAGGATGGCACAGGAGGCGAAAAACAGGGACCCACTCTCTCAACAATGTTATGCCAGGCATGGTGTTAGGTGATTCCCCATGTCCTCTCCGTTACCCCTCACAGCAAACTTCACTTAGGCATCATTACCTTAAAAGTTAACTTACTCTCGGCCACATCAGGTGGTGGCAGAGCTAGAATTTGAAGAACTATCTGTCTGCCTGTATGGTCCGTGCTCTCTTTCACCCTCCCCGTGTAACACCTGATGCAAGTCTGCAAGCCTCTTTGAACATTGGAAGGGATTCTATAATTACCTATAATTACAAGTCTGTGTTCTGAGAATGAAGATATCCCCTAACTCACTACTCCTTTCCTTTGCTGATGGCAGTTTTTCTGCTGGGAAGTTTCTGTTCTTTTTTTTTTTTTTTTCTGTGATAGAATTCATTCATTATTCCCAGTGGAACCCCAGGGGAAAAGAGACCATAAATACATGTATCAACACACCATCTCTATCTCTAAAGCCCAGTATTTAACTATTGTGCATCTACTGACTACTTAAGAAGTTTCTAGTTTTTCAGTTTTATAAACACTTGAACATCTTCATGGCTAAGTAGAAATCGTAATTAATTCTTAGGTTATACTAAATTTCAAGTTCTCAGATAAAAGGGCTTACAAATTTTCTAATGCATTTGATCAAAATTTCCAAGCATATTCATTCCCCATTTCTACATAACAACTTACTACAAACTGAACAGCTATCCCTGTTTCCAGGGGTCAGGAATCTGAATATGGCTTAACCGGGTTCCCTGCTCAGGACTCCATAAGGCTGCAGTTCAGGTGGTGCACAGGACATCATTCCCACATGAAGCTCAGGATCCTCTTCCAAACTGGCATGACTGGCAGAATTCATTTCCTTGCAGCTGTAGAACTTATGGTAACTTATTTCTCTAAAGCCAAGAGGAAATGGGATATCTGATCTCAGGGAAGATCTAAGCCTTCTTTTAAACTAATTAAGGACCTTGATTCCATCTTGAAAATTTCTTCATCTTGGACATATAATGTAATGGAGTCATGAAAATGACTTCTGCCATATTCGTAGGTCCATCCCATGCTGAAGAGAGGGAGATCTTAGAGGGCATGAACACCTGGCAGGAAAAGCAGAGAAGAAGGGGATGAACCTTGTGGGTCATCTCAGAATTTTGCCTACCACAACAAGTTACCCTACGAAAAAGGTATGTATTACTATATTCCAGTCTCAAAATCGTTTTAATTAACACATAAAAATTCAGACAAATGCAAGAACTATTTACTCCCAGTACATTTATTCTGATTTTTCTTCCATTCTGTTTATGATTTCATTACCTATGCAGCAAAATTTTGACAAACCTCTATCCCTTACTTCTGTTTGCCATGACTTTTCAATGACCCTATTTAATTCTTAAATAAGATCCTATTCATTTTTCAAAAAGTAAAGGAAAACACAGTGGAATTACGTCTAGATTTTTACCAAAAATGTAATTAGTCATTAATATGTTTCTAGGAATTCTGCTAGTCAATGATTATTGGGAAAGAATAAGAAAGTAAACCAGTCCTTGGTTTTGTAAGTGCATGTAGTCCATGATGAACAGTGAATGACAAATATAACAGGTATTCTGACTAAAATAAAACATTCCTGGGGGAAAAAAAGCTATTCATTCATTCATTCATTCATCCATTCATTCATTTTTAGAGAGGGAGAGGGAGAGAGAGAATCCCAAGCAGGCTCCACACTCAGCCCAGAGCCTGATGCCGGGTTCCATCTCACAACTTTGAAATCATGACCTGAGCCAAAATCAAGAGTCTGACACTTAACTGACTGAGCCACCCAGGAACCCTGAGAAAAAAAACTTTTTAAACATGAAACCAGTAGAAGCTCATAGAGAAAAAAAATGATGAATTTCACTGCATAAAAAGTAAGTCCCTCAGTTTTCAAAATAAAAATATGTCAATTGCATTAAAAAAATATATATGCATAGTATATAAAGATACAAAAATATACACACTTAACAAAGAAATAGGTAAAACATAAAAACATGAGTAGGAAAAATTGTAAAGGATATGGATCCAAAATTTAAGGAAAATTACAAATAATAAATGCTTGAGAAGCTATTCTACTTCACTGGTAATGAAAGAAATGCAAAGACAATATATTCATTTTTCAAAATATATAATTTTACAAAATGTTATCACTAAGTTCCAGTGAGGTGTGACAAACTAGTCTCTCCTACCTATCATGTGGAAGAATAAATAGAGCCACCTTTTTTAAAAATGAATTTGTTAATATTAAGCAGAATGAAAGATCTCATACTTTGATCCTGTAATTCCAAAATGAAAAAAAATATTGGAAGGAATTGAAGACTTCAACAAGAAAGGAATCTTTAAGTAAATGAAATACTATAGTCAATATTCTAAAAAGTCATGGCTTTAAAATTATTTTAATGATGTGGGAAAACAAATACATTGACATGTTAAAATAATGAAGTCTACAACAAATTTCATCCCTTCTAGATAATCAATGTAGATAGAAAAAATAAATAAATAAACTGAAAATAAATACACTAAAAATTTTAGCCATAATTATCTCAAATGCAGGTATGTTATTTTTATTTTCTTACTGCAAATATTCTCTGTTAACAAAAAATTCTTAAAAAAATAAAACAGGGGCACCTGGGTGGCTCAGTGGGTTAAGCCTCTGCCTTCGGCTCAGGTCATGATCTCAGGGTCCTGGGATCGAGGCCCGCATCGGGCTCTCTGCTCAGCAGGGAACCTGCTTTCTCCTCTCTCTATGCCTGCCTCTCTGCCTACTTGTGATCTCTCTCTCTGTTAAAAAAAATTAAAAAATAAAAAAATAAAACAGGTCCATAAAGTTATGAAGTTGATAAACAGATTAGAAAAAGTTAATGTCAGGGCACGTGGGTGGCTCAGTGGGTTAAAGCCTCTGCCTTCAGCTCAGGTCATGATCCTAGAGTCCTGGGATCGAGGGCCACATCGGACTCTCTGCTTGGCAGGGAGCCTGCTTCTTCCTCTCTCTCTCTGCCTTCTGCCTGCCTCTCTGCCTACTTGTGATCTCTCTCTGTCAAATAAATAAATAAAATCTTTTAAAAAAATGAAAAAGGTGAAATAAAGCTGAAGAGACTACAGAAAAAGTCTGAGATCATTTATATGAACCTTTATTTTTTCCAAACTTTTTATAAGAATTATGTCAACAAAATTTTCCAAAATTTCTTTGAATTTTAATGATTAACACTTATATTTAAGGATATGAAGAGTTATGATGAAGTTGCCAACAATTTGTTCAGCATCTTCATAAACAATTAACTAAAGGAAGAGAAAACAAGCTTAAATCACAGTTAAGAGAAAAAATGTTTTCTTTTGGAGGGGAGGAGCATAATTAAAAAATCATGATGAAATCATTGCAGCCGACTGCTTTCAAGTTTATTGTCTTGCCAGACTCAGAGATCTTCAAATTAGCACATTCAACAGTCTGGCTTGCTTTATTTAGGCTTGCACCTCAAGCCTGAAGTGTCTGTCTAGAAACAGAGGTATAGCTAGAATGACCTGTTCCTCTCCCTTAAAATTCCTATGTTAATAGACCATAGCACATTGCGTAAGAGAGAGATTAAATAAATAGCATGCTATATTTTAGTCTTGAAAAAACAGTTAATAGATATTGCATTAAAAAGATGCCAGATACATATTGGACCATTTGCCTTTAATTGCACATCACATCTCTAAATAGTCAGCCACAGTGGATGGGGCATACCTGGAAGAGGACATTGTGAGAATAGACGTGAGGCCTATGGGTGGGCCTTGCAACTGTTAAACCATTAGTGAATGGAATCTCTTTCCTAGAGGAGAAATGTAATTTTGTCAGGAGAAAGAGGGAACTGTTTTCTTTTTTTATGAAGCAGAATTCCATTCTAATTCTCTGAGCCTTTTACTATAACTGCTGTAGCATGTGTTTTAAATTACATTGTATGCATGTGTTCCCCATAAAATTAGCCATCCTGACCCATTGTTCCACAGTCCTTCCTTTCATCACATTTTAGAGGCCTGTGTTCCATATTAGCAAATAACCCTTAGGGAAAATTATGCATTTTCCGTACACCAGCTTTGTTACATATTTGATAACACTTATTGTATATTTAAGGATATGGTTGATATAAATTTTTTTTAAATAATAAAACAAGTGGCCAATTGTTTCCTTGTGGAAAACAAAGTAGGAAGTCAAAATGAATATATCTAACATCAATATCAAAACAGAATTAACAGCTCCAGTTTTAACCCATATGTTCGTGAATATATAACTCCATCAATATGTTAACTAGGGTGAAGGCACATTGCCAAGTTTAGAACCCACTCAAATTCCTTGGGTTCTGAGTTTAAAATGAAATTTGAAACTCTCCAGGTTCAAGGTCCTTTTTGGTGCTGTAAAAATGTGACTTCCTGGTTGAAAAAAACTAAAATTTTTTGGACACCAGCTTGCTCACACAAAACAATATGATAAGTGTGAATGAATCAGTAACATATGGTTACATTTTCTTTTTAAAAATCTATGATTTTTTAAAACATTCTAAATGGAAAATTCATGGTAAAAACATGCATTGGATTTAGCCAACTCTAAATCATTTTAAAAATATTTTTAAGGCATTTTTCTCTCAATGGATATGTGGTAGAATTTCCAGCCCGTAATGTTAGTGTAACTGCACTCTTTTCCCCAACCCTCCCCCAAGACCTTCAAATTAATGCACAAGAGAAAACAAAGCGCTGCTAAGTTCTCCTGTCTCCTGCTCTTTTTCTCTCCTACTTCCTTGAGTGTGTCCTGAAAAACTTTATGTATCATTTCTGCAATGGCACAGATGTTTTTAAATTAAATTGTGCTTCAAACTGCTCTAAATGTAAAGCTCTAGGGAATAGCAGCGAAGGCTATACATTAATGATAAAAAAGAATACATTTGTTAGTAATTCAGAATAGACATCCCAGAGATGAGAAGTGTTTCCTTGTCCTCAACCTATAATCTATCAATCCATTCATCAAAATTAACTACTACATGGATATTCTCTCAAAATGACTCCTGAGTACCCAAGAGTGGTAAATAAAAATACAACAAAATAATTAAATATTGTAGCATCGCAAATCTCAGTATGTTGGTTTGTGTGTGTGTGTGTGTGTGTAAAATACTATTTTCTGTATTTTATTTCCTTTAAAATGCTTTCTGTCATCAAGTACCTAGAATTACACTTTGACTTTAGGAAAGTTTCTAGGCTGTAGTCAACCTTATATGCAAGCTCACTTAATTGTCTGCCTAAATGGTTTCTGAAAACAAGATTATATTATCCCTGTGAGCTTATGACTGCAATTCTATTCAGTTTTCTAGAACTCTACATGTTCATTTCTCTGAATACTGCATGTTTTCTGAATTTGGTCAGGGTACTTTGCCAACTGCACATTTTGAGAGTTGTACTGACTTACCTACTCAGCTCAAACATTGCAGAGATCTGACCTAGGTTTGGACTACCTATCAGAATTTATTACTTAATGGATTTCTAATTTCAGAGTACTAAAAACAATATTCTATTTCTTCTAAACACTAATTACCTTAGTATAGATGTGACAGACCACTTATTTATCTTAGTTTTCATTCAAATAATATATATAACCATATGGATATTGTATATGGAATATTTACTACCATAGTGTGTAATATCCAACTAGGTTATTTACAGAGAGAAAAAAAAAAAACAAGGAAATTATTTAATAAACCAAGAAGACTGTAAGTTTTTATATTTTATGTGATAGTACAAATTTGGCAATACCACAAGGCATTTATCTATATAAAACTTAGTTCTAAGCCACAGATAGTTACAGTTCCCTAAACTGTAGCAGATTAACCCATGAAGGTTGTCTCCCAAATCTCTAATTATAATTAATGAATCAAATTACTGTGATGACTTGAGTATTTTGTTTTTGTATCATAATATACTGTGTCTGTTTTCTGCTTCCCATGAAAAGAACATCACCCTACAATTTTCAGGAATGGTGAAAATTTCCTAAAAAAATGGAAATTCAATTGTAATAATGTTGAGTATAGTTATTCAACACTTAACAAAGTTTTATTGGGTATCTGTAGAGGAGGAGGTATCTTCCTACATTCTGGAGGTTTTCAATAGCTATATAGATTTTATGTCATACATGTTGAGAAATATCATTATGCTATGACTATGATTTTTTTCATGTTTCCAAAAATTATCCAGTTTTCAACTTTGTCTTCTTTAGATTTTATTTACATTTAACATCATATTATATGAAAGACATATTTTAACATCCTCCTTCTAAATAAAATTTTATTTAAGTAAAAAGGGAAACAGCATAAAGCAACATCCCTATGTTATAATTACTTGCTAAGTTCTTATACATTTTTAAAAGCTGGAAGAAGTGGTGTCTTAATAGATGGATTTGGGAAATTTGATTTCTATTGATCAATTTTTAATCAAGATTAAAGTATCACTCAAACTGAAAATGAGAAGTACATCTTCAAAATGTTTTATTCCATAACCAATCAAGTTAGGAATGACTCTTGTGTTCTACCCTGGCAAGTTTGGGTTCTGTGTAATTGTGAATAATCAAAGTGACTGAAATAATAAAACATTTACAAATGATGAGTATTTCTAATTAACAGGTTATATTAGCAAACATGCATATGCCTAGATTTATGAATCAACAAATAAAAACAATTTTAGTGTCACTTCCTATGTTTAATGACTTTTTATCTTATTCACCATCCTCCCACTCAGGAAGAAGATACAGTAGTAAAGTAATTGCTGAAAGTGATGCTGCATTTTTTTTCAAAGTGAAGAAACAGATCTGGTTGAGAAATGTACCTACAGTGTGTAATACCGGCCATTCAGCTTACTCACTTAAATTATTCATATTATTGAACACAGAAACCTAAGGATTGGAGACGAGTGCCAAAAATAGTTAAAGGAAGAGCAAACCTTCTAAAAATGTGTAGGAGTTGGAAATATTGTAAAGAACATCCGTGGGTCTAGACACATAGAATTCAAGAGGCTTTAATTTGAAAGAAACCTCCTTTACACATGTAGTTGTCTATTATCTAATTTCTGTCAGATCGCTATGAGTTCCAGTTTACACCATTTTGATAATGGGAATCCACTGCTTCCTAAGGGCAGCTGAATTCATTTTTTAAAGAGCTCTAGCTATTTTAAACCTCTTGCTTCATCTGCCTCACTAAAAATTCTACTTCTGGATCTGAGTTCTTTCCTCTAAAGTTAAACAGAAATCCACTCTATACATCATTCCTTCATATATATAATCACCACGTCTACTGTCTTCACTTCTTTACTTCTACAAGAGAAATATCCTCAATTCATATAAATATTTCTCAAAGGGCTTGGCCTTCAACCCATTCAATCATCTTGATGGCACTTTTGTCATTATCCTCTGGGAAGAAATTCTCCTCTGGTGATTTAGCAAGAGTGAATTCAATAAAGGATAAATGTACAAATATGTCCACTGATGTGTATATGTTCACTTAATTTGGTAATTCAGGATTACGAATGAACAATGAAGGTCCATTGGGTGAGAAAGCATGGAAGTGTGATCTTGAACAAATGTTCTCAATGAAATCTGTTTATATCATTAAGGGACTTGGCATAGTGGCTGAAGGTGATTTCAGGTATCCAAGAACACAGATTACCCTCACCCCTGATGATTTCACCATGGAAGTGTATGAATATAAGTGTATGTAAGATACACGATACTGGAAGCAAATCTATGGAGTGATTACCATGGTGCCAAACAGGGAGTTTTGCACTGCTGTGGACCCTCACTCTGCCCACACATATATGTGCATGAATCCAAAAGGAAAACCTTACTATTAATGACTTTTATATCAATATTACCTTTCCTGACTCGCTGTCCAAAAAATTAGTCTCACCATTCTAAAAGAATAGTCTCACTGGTGGAGAAGAAAAAGTCTTAAGACCTTCTTTCCCTCACCTGAAGTGTGGACCCTATAAGATAGCCAGAAGAAGAGAAGAAACAATGAGCATCACAAAAATCCAATATTTCTGTACTGAATGTTGAAAAAAAAACAAAAGTCGGGTTGCTTGATTTTATTTTTTGTTTGTGAGTTTGACTTTGGAACCCCCAGGTCCATGAGATGGAGCAATGGGAAATAGGCAGCTACAGCCAATTTGTTGACATTTTTGGCCAAATACAAGACTCTAGATGGCAGCATGTCACTGAGTAGGGTAAAAAGCTAGTTGTTCAAAGGTGATTCATGTTGAGCACCGAAATAGGTAGTGATGGTCAAGGCATTCACAATTACATACATAGAGCTTAGCCCTGCTTACCTAACTAGAACAGCCAGTGACCATGGCTGCAGCAACATTCACAGCTGCTCTCCCCAGGCCCACAGTGAACACACTGAGAGTCTTCAAAAGGTAATAGAATCCCAGAAATTTGAGTAAGTAGGAAAATGTCAGAGTTAAGGGTTGACTTTGGGGGGGGGGAATGCTATGCTTGGGAACTAGACACCATCTCCCATTCTCCTAGATGTGAATACATACAAAATACATGTAAAATAACAAAATACTACATCTACATTTCACAGCACGAAGTTCCTTGACCTCATTGGGCAGCTGAAGAGGTGTATTTACTAAAACATACCAGGCTGAAGGAGACAGGATTTTGGCCCAGGGACAGGGGTGAACACATCTATTAGCTCAAAGACTTTGGAAACACTGACAAACATTAAAAGGAAATACTTGATTGGTGTAGGTTCTCAACTAGATGATTTTAAATTAATACTAGTAGAAAAAATATTACATACCCTTTAAAAATCTCCCACTGTCCCCAATTCCATTTTTTTTTTTAGCCCCATATCTCATGCTCTACTTATTTTTCACAATCAATTCATATTATAAGCTCATTTGGTTTGGGTCAACAAAAATTCCAAGATAGATTTTATATGAATTATGTTCTGGACTTGTCTTTTCTCTCCTATAGGTGGAATTAATAGCATGAACCTCAATGTAGGTATCAACGTTGATTCCCATTACATTTTATCTTGTTAGTTTTCATCCATTATTTGAGCCTATTGAAATAATTTTTCATCTTGGTTCTCTCATCCATTATATTCTCTCTCATCCTCATCACTGTATAAATTAGTTGATAAATAGTATCCTTTATCCTTGAGGTCCAAATGGGCCAATAATAAATAGAAAATGTTCCTTAAGAAGTGATTTTCTTCAGTCTATTGACTTTTGAATGCAATCCATTTGCCTATTTCAGGTTTAATGAATGTACAGGTTATGGTGTGAGGTTTTGTCTAAAGACTAATATATATAGCTTTTGGAACAAAGCATCATTAACCATGATTTGTAGAATGATCATCAGTCAAACCATTCTTCTTATTTACTTCCATTTTCATTAATGCACTTAACTTTTATTATTTTTTTTCTTCACGTACTTTCATT
The DNA here is from genome assembly GCF_002288905.1 of Enhydra lutris kenyoni. Classification (NCBI taxonomy): domain Eukaryota; kingdom Metazoa; phylum Chordata; class Mammalia; order Carnivora; family Mustelidae; genus Enhydra; species Enhydra lutris. The sequence goes on along the minus strand of NW_019154101.1, from coordinate 33,466,198 downwards.
TTTCTATGACACATTCTCTGAAATGTTTAATCGTTCAATTCATAGAAAGAAAAGGAGAAGAGAACTAAATTCATTGTTATTCCATATGATTCAGGAACTTCGTATGACATATGCTTGACATCTTTCATCTCCACAATCCCAGGCATAATGTTTTATTCTCATACTTTTTAATAGGTGAGGAAACTGAGATTCTAAAAAGAATTATGTGCATTGGCTAAAAGCACGGAAGTGATAAGTGGTGAATCTCTAACCCAGAACCAGGTTGACCTGCTTTGAAAGGTTGCTTATCTTGCTTTCTATGGAGGGTGCACTCATCTGACTTCACAAGTATCCTTTGATGATGTGTTTTAAGATACTGTGCAAAAAAGCACCTGGAATACAAGTAGAAACAAAACAAAACAGCAGAAGTAAAGATAGTAAGGATAAGACAGGTATAAGAATATCTTGAATACAACGTGAATGGGATTGGCAACAAGAAAGAAACAAACGTTGTGGTTGGAAAAGAAAGAGAAGGAAAGCTGCCTTTTGTTGAGAAAGCTGTGTTTGTCCCATGCCACTTCTTTCATCTGGACTTGCATCTCTGATTGCGTGGATCACTCTGGCTTCTCCCCACCCCTTACAGTGCTGTGAACAACTGCCCTGCACAGGAAAAGAGAGCATGCTTTGGAATCAAGTACACCTGGATCAGTTCCTTGGGCATGTCACTTTACATTGCTAAGCCCTCACTTCCTTTTTTCAGGAAAATTGTCACATTAACACCTAAACACAAGATTGTAATAACAAATTAAGTTACATCATACATGTCATATTGGTCCACAGTATGTATTCACAAAATGGTTTTCCATAATCTTACTGTGTCTCAAACTATTTTTTCCTGAACATTATGTGTTATGTGTAAGTCCCGTTTTTTGGTGTTATGTCTCATTTCTCTGCTAATAATCATTAATTACTCGGTTTGCCTTCCTCATCATTTTGTGCCAGATTGATAAAATCCTCCCTCATCCATTCTTTCCTACCTACGGACTTTATGACTACAACTATGTATGAGTCAGACCAAGAACGCTACTGACTTATGAATATGTTTCATCCTCATCCCAGTCTCAGGGCCTTTGGCCATTTTTACTCCTCCTCGTCCTCTACTTATTCTTCACACAAAACTGATTCATCACCAAAGATTCAGCTCTGGTCCCATAGTCACAATTATTGACTTATTCTTCTTCCTGTGAACTCTTACAGTGATTAGTGTTCATAGAAAAGAATTTAGCACTTCATTTCAGACCTTCTCCCAGACTCTACCTTTTTTTCCTTCAGACAGACCCCCAAACTAGGCCTTCCAACTTAATCCTGTCCTAATTCTCAGGCCAATCAGGATGTGAGGCCTATAGGCCTACAAATATCATGTAGGCTCAAACTATGCTACTCTTCATAAAAATTGGCCCAACATAAGACCCCGCGGGTCCAGACCCCCAATCCAGCACAGCCTGTTAGGCTCCCTGAGTCTGTTCAATAACATCTCCTTGGACCATCCTTGATGTCAGTGTGTTTTCAATGTATCTGTTCCTTTTGTTCTCTAATGTTGCCTCAGTTCACACAGTTGAATATCTGCCTTGCTCCTCAGATATCAGCATTCAAATCTTGCTAGGAAATTACCTACCTCATACATATACTTCTCCACTCCCTTTGATTTCTTCGCTGCTCTTACCAGTTATACTACCCCAAATTAAATATAACCATAACAACAAAAATAACAACAACAATAATATATAACCTCTGCTGAGTGCTTACCTCGTTTTAGGCACTGTTCCAAAAATTTTACATGTCTTATTTCCGTTAATCTCTACAGCAATCCTATGAAGCTTATTAAAATGAAAACTGAAGCTGCAAAGGATATCTCTTTCCCGGTCATAGGGCTAATAAGTGAATAATCCAGGGGAGGATGCAAAGCGAGGTAAACAGCATCCACAGCATACCCTCACAGGACTGCTCCAGAATTAAGAGTTGTGCCACTTCATACCCATTAAAGGATTCCCTGAAAGGTAATCAGTTCTGTCAGCTGAACTCGAGATGTGAGTATAGCCTAGCTTACCCACTCTGAGCTTCATTTTACTCAACTGAAAATTCTTGAAACCAAACTTGGGCCTCATGCACCAGCTCTATCATTCGAACTGGTCCCAGCTGGGTCAGTCTCCAGTATCTGGCAAGCTCGGTTAGACAGGTCTTAGAGCACAGTCCAGCTCTCATCTGCCTCATGCCATAAAACAGGAAAAGTCTTAATCTGAATGTAAGATTCTTAAAGTCAAATAGTGTGCAATCTAATTGGTACACCATCCTATATCTGCAAAAAACCAAACCATACAGAATAAACAAGATGTGCAACCCTATACATACACACATATACAAGCCCTTTGGCGAAAGATCAAGCCGTGGGAGCAAGATCTAAAGTCTTCAAATGATTTTAAGAGAATTGTAAAAAAAAATGATACAAAAGAAACATAAGAAGCAGGAAAAAAGAAAACAGAACATATAATAAAGAGATTCAATATGTGACCTCTCCAGCAGTAGGTTTAAGTAGGAACATTGTTGTCACTTTTATTAGCTGTATAATTTTGGGCAACCGAACCTGAGTATTCTCAGTTGTAAATTAGGAATGATAATTTAGACCTAACTGGAATGTCTTATGGGAAGGATAAAAAAAGAATAATACATATAAAAACATCTGTTACCCTTAAATTGCTATATAAATATTGTATTGAAGCTTTTCTCAATTTTTTTTTTAAGATTTTATTTATTTATTTGTCAGAGAGAGAGAGAGGGAGAGAGAGCAAGCACAGGCAGACAGAATGGCAGGCAGAGGCAGAGGGAGAAGCAGGCTCCCTGATGAGCAAGGAGCCTGATGTGGGACTCGATCCCAGGACACTGGGATCATGACCTGAGCCGAAGGCAGCTGCTTAACCAACTGAGCCACCCAGGCATCCCAGCTTTTCTCAATTTTATTTACACTTCAAACAACCCCATTGAAAGTATCACCTCAAATTCCGCAAACAAATAATTCTAAACACACAAGCTCTATCTACACATACAAAGTTAATGACTCAGTACATAAAGTGTTTTTTTGGTAAGTACTTTAAAGTTTGTGTTGGAGAAAATATTTAGTGAGTTGTTCTCTTTGTTTTGCATGTACAGAGTCAACCATGTTCTTAATTCTCCCAACTCAGACCTCAACCTCTGGTTCTCAGTAGTTCTTGGACAATGTACCCTGAAGGAGTAGTCACCTGAGAAAAATGCACTGGTCCTCCCTCTATACCCAGGCTAAATCTAACAGAGTCTTTCATGGAGTCCCCTTATTTCTACTGCACAGAAATTCAATGTATTAAAAAAAAATTCAAAATTCAAGCAAAAACAGCATTTCTATATGTCTTTATTTTAAAACATCCACATTAACTTCTTGTTCTTTGGTTTTACCTGAATACCTGAAAACACTATTACTTTGATTGCCAGAATAATGTACAATTTTCTCTTCTATTTGGTACAGGGTTAGGATTCCATCTTGAGTCTGGAATAACTCTGAGATGGGTTACATAAGCATGAAAACACCTTGTCATCATTTGCTTCAAGACTTTATTTGAGAATGTTTTAAATCCTAGAAAATCAGAGAAGTGTCAGCAAAACCTAAATTTGGTATGGCATTTGAGAATCGCGAGATTAGAGTCCTCTGTTGAAAAGATGACTGAAAACACGGTTGTTCAGAGACGTCTGTGCTATGAATGTGGTAAGAGGCTGCAGCGAGAGAGCTTGGCTTTGATGATGAAGCAGCAGAAACGTGAAATGCCAAAACAGCTCTGCACTTTCACAGAACTGGTTAGAATTACAGGAGATCATAGGCAAGGAATCATAATCTTGTTTGGCATTTGAGAGTATTAAGTAAAACAACAGCCCTGGTTTTATTTTGTGGACTATTCTATAGGAAGAAGGAAGTGACTGGATTAACAACAACAACAATTTATTTGTTTGGTTCATAGCCCTTTTCTTGGGGACTGTCGCTTCAGAAAGATTGCTTTGGTTGTCACTTAGAATAATAAATATTAATGATTTGGGGACTGTTTTGCATCCCAATCCTTGGAGAAGAAATTGGACCTAATTTTAAAGAATCTCAGATCTACTAACTTTGTTAGCCAAGCTAAGAAGATAAGGACTGCTAGGTTTTTCTTGGTACGGACAATTTTTATATGGTTAAAGCATTCTGCCAAAACGTTGTAAGCACACAAAATTTTGATGGGAGAATTTTCTTTTATCGATGGTGTTGATATTAAAAGCAAAAGAGCCAGTTATTTTACCAGAAAAATGAGTTTATTCAGGGATAGCAGAAGAACAGCAATTTGGGAAAAGCAAACTATGGCAAACCATAGGCAATTCTGAAGAACAGAGGAGAGGGCCTTATTTCTATAGGGGAAGGGAGAAAGTTGAGTGGTGCTGTTTTGCTGCGTTATCATTGGCTAGGCTGTTGCTAGGCAATGACAAAATCTTCTTTCCTTCTACTGAGGTATGTAAAGTAAGTTTCTTTATATGGGGAAGTGCAAGGTCTGCTTAGTATGATGAGTGGTCGTGCAAGAAATCTCCCCTTCAGGGCTGCCCAACTCCAGTTTAAATAAGGTTTCCTTTATTTATTTTCACTGTGGCAAAAGCAGGTGTGATTATCACATTTAAGTTTACAAACCAATTTCTTGTCACTCTTTTCCAGCCTCAAAACTTATTTATCACTGGCTCGATACAGGAAAAGAGAACTGCCTCTAAAGCACTCGTGGGAGGCTGTTGAGCATTTGGAGAGATTTTAGGTCAGTATGTCTTAGTAAGAGGGGGCGTCTCCTCCTAAGGTAATAACTGAAGAGCAATTTCATTAACAAATGCCAGTTTGAAGCCTATCTGGTCCTGGTTTGGCTACATAGAGATAAATATTAATCAGAATCCACTTACTGGCATTTTTCTATCAAAATAAGCAGAGGCATAATTCAGATATGAGGAAGTTTTGCAGAGATAGCAAGGGATAAGTTTTAGAAACAGTAACCAAATGTAAGCTCTGATGACAAAGCCAATTCATTAAAATGTACTGGCTCATCATCAACCTCTCTGGCAGCTAGAGGGGACCACACCATCCCATGAAAAGATGGAGGAGGTGGAGGCTTACATTACTATAAACTTATTATGAGGAATGGCTAAGAATTAGGAAAATGATACTACCCTATCACCATGTCCCCAAATCCATGACACCCCCAAAGGGCTCTGCAATACAGCCTTTATAATAGCAAACACATACTTTGGATTCAATGTTCTTCTTAACCTACATAAGAAACACCAAAACTTTCAGCCTTACCTGAACCAAATGAAAATTAGATAAAAGAAAACAGAAGTATTCAAGAATTGTGTAGGTGGACTTTCATATCTTTCATCTATAATAAAAGTGAAATGGGACCCCCAACTCCTATTACAGAAATAAACCAGAATGTAATTTTGAGGAAAATTCACGTAGTTCTAAGAATAAAAGTGGAAGAATCACCATTCCAAACCAGTTAGTGGAATTTCCTCTCCAGGATTTTTCCTTCCAAAAAGATACAGCTAGAAAATATGAGAAGGTTATTTTAGGCTTTTTGAAACACAACATAAAGAGCAAGAGACACACAAACATGCAGTCTTTCATAATGAGCTCAAAATTGTTGGCTTTGCAATAACACCACCTGGATTCAAATCCTAGCTTGTTTGCTATGTGAAAATGGGAGTGTTACCTAACCTCTCTGGGCCAAAAATCTTCGCTTTAAAAAAAGGGAGTTAAAAAGAGTTAAAAAAAAGGAATTAACTCAAAGATTGGCTGTAAGAATTAAGTGAAACACTTAAAGTGATTAGAATGCCTCCCAACATATAATACTTCATTCACTCATTTTATTTATTGAACACCTGCTCTGTGCAATTAGGATCCTAGTGCTTGGGTTACAGCAGTGAACAGAACAATGTTTCTGCCCTCATGAACTTTATATTCTAGTGGATTTTATCTATTATGTGATTAAGCTATTATCCAAGAATTTATTAAAAATTAAAATTAAATATTTTTCATTTCAACATGTACCAATGCACTAATGCATTATAGACATAAGACACAGTCCAGCACTCATTTTAAAGTAACTGAAGCCTGAGGAGGAGAAGTGAGAAAAGACCTTAAAATAACCAAAAACATCTGCACACATGCCCTCAAAGCAATGTTTAAAAAAAAAAAAAAATTAAATTTGGGATGTAAAGATCTTTTTGAGAGTTTATTAAATACCACAGATCTGTTTCTAATCAAGTTAAAATACCTACCTAAAGAACCAACAATTCCACTCCTAGGTAGTTACACTCCCCCCCAAAAATTAAAAGATATGTCCGCAAAAATACATGTACAAGAATGTTCATAGCACCCTTATTCATAATAGTCGAAAGCAAGTCAAATGTCTGGCAATAGTAAAGAGGATAGTGGAATTGTGATATAGTCATATGGAAGAACACTGCTCAACAGTGAAGAGGAATTAACTATTGATAGATGCAATAACATAATAAAGCGCAAAAACATTAGAAATTAGACAAAAATGAATGTATATTATATGATTTAATTAAGGTGAGTTTAAAAAATAAGCAAAACTAATTTATAGTGATAAAAATCAGTAAGTAGTCACACTATGGTAGGTGGAAAATTGATTGGAAAAGGTGCCCAGGAAACTCCAGATAATGGAAATCTTCTATATGTTTTTTTTTTTTAAATAATAACTACACAGGTGTGTACAATTGTCACAACTCATAGAAATCAACTTTTAAGGTGGTTGCATTCCAATTATCAATTATACACATTAAAAAAGTAAGTCATTAAAAACTATAGACACTTCTCCAGACAGATACCCACATACTATATGTAAAATTTCAGACGAAAAATAGACCCCAAGGTAAAATTTTCTCATATAGGTATTAGTGACAATAGATTAAATATAAGTGTTATAATTTTAAAAATGTGTATAGATAATTCAAGAAGACTCTTGTAAAGAAAAGGCTTGGTCTAATTCACTGACATTTTCTATATACTAAATCTGTTTTGACTTGCTTTCCCCACAGATAGTCAAAACAGAAGGCTGTACTTGATCAGGACATATTTACCATTAATTTTGAAAGGTGTGGATTTTGGAGTAATTTTTACTATTTCTCCTGAAAGGTGGAAAAGAAAGTTGTTAAGTGTACTATGAGGGAATCTATTCAAATCTCTCCTTAATCACCATATTGTTCCTTGAGCAATATTTTTACATATTCTAAAGAAATATGTGCTCAGGCACCTTAAAAAAAAAAGCAATTTTCTATCAGAGATCTGTGACCCAGGCCAAGCTATACATCTGCAAAATATGCCTATAGAGACTAATAAGGAACCCGATTGTATGCTAATTTCAAATTAGCTTTTATACTAGCTTCAGGCTTCAAAGGGGGCTAGGAGGGAAGAAATACTTATACGAAAGAAAATTACTGTTGATTAGAAAAAGACCATCAGGAGAGAAAAAAACCATCCCATTTCTCTCTCCCTTCTGATTGGAGCAAAAGGCCATTTTTGGAAAGAAGAAAACAGAATTTTGTGAAAAAGGAGACAGAAGAAGAAAGCTAAATATAAAAGTGGCAGACTGGCCCAAAGGAGAGAGAAAAAAAATAATAATTCAGACTGAAAGTTTGTATTTATTTCTATGAGAAAAAAAAAAAGGAGGATTAGGTTAAAGAATGATTGAGTTTTAATGGGAAGTTATCAAATAATATTGGCAAATATTTTCTGGGTATTATCTGGATAATAATTTATTATTTAACAGTGCTGCTTATTGATTTACAAAAGAGTTCAGTTTTTACAGAATAACATAATATCACAGGACAAGTGGTTCTATTTTATATATGCCTATGAGCAGTTCATACCTTTAATTCCTTGCCCGGAGTCTACTGGCTTCTGTCCCCCTGAGGAAACCAGCTTTTGCTGCAGGTATAGAACCTGAGAGACAATAATCTGTACCCATAGGTCTTATTCCTCTAATCCAAGCCTATAAAAAATGACTATTTTTATACATCTTACCTAAACTATTAGTATAGACCAATAGCTTTAAAACTTTTGACCAAGACCCTCAGTAAAAGACACATTTTACATCATGACCTAAAATACATGTCTACGTCACTGAAAGAGAAATCCAGAAAATAAATGAAATCCTTACCCAATGAGATTTGCTTGGATGGATTTTATTCTGTACCGCTTTTTCTGTTCCATTAATGCTAATTGTTGCCCACGGAAATGATTTCCCTATTGCAGTTTAAGAAGCACATATTACAAATGCTTAATCCACTTCTCTTTGCCTAACTTATCTTTATGATTGGTAAAATGGCACTAAATGTCCTTTGGCAATATGCTAGATACTGAGGGCCTTAAGACTAACTGAGCCATGAACTTTGCATCTGCAAAAGACCTCTAGAGAACTTGTCTAAAGCAGTTGTGGAGCTAGTAAGATATCTTTTCCCCCTGCCCTTCCTTCTGCTAACTCTGATGCTCATACTGTCCCTCTCTGAAATATGATCGGCCTCCACTCCTGGTGTCTCAGAGCAGGACCCAGCATCCTGCTTTTTCTCAACTGGGCAATTCAACTTGGCCTGCTCAGAACCTGAAATTTACTGATTTAATACAGCTATACATTTTAATCAAATTGTGGTAGTTTCCAGCCACTCAACAAAGGATTTATTGTTCTTTTCATTAACTGTGTTTTGCCCTCGAATCCACATTACCATCCTGAGTATAAATGGTGCAGATGGCAAATCAAAGGAAGGAAGGCTTTTTCTTATAGGAAATGCTGTGTATGGGGCACCTGGGCGGCTAAGTGGGTTAAGCCTCTGCCTTCGGCTCGGGTCATGATCTCAGGGCCCTGGGATCGAGCCCCACATCGGGCTTTCTGCTCAGCGGGGAGCCTGCTTCCCCCTCTCTCTCTGCCTGCTGCTCTGCCCTACTTGTGATCTCTGTCTGTCAAATAAATAAATAAAATCTTAAAAAAAAAAAAAAGGAAATGCTGTGTAATGAAATGGAGCCAAAGCACAGCGTCTGAACCAAGCCTATGTCTCTACAAGATGTCTAAGAGAAAAAAGGTCAGTCTCCCAGCATGTTCACTCAGGGCAGCACGAGAAGGATTTATGACAATGGGAAATGTAGAAGGAGGGTAGGCAGACAGCAAATTATGCTGATTGTTGGTGAAGCAATAGGGACTAGATACCCTTTAAGTGCACAAGTTCCAGTCCAGTGATTCCTCATCTCGGAGCACATTCGAACCACCTAAGAAGTCTGCTTAAACCATGATTAGCTGACCAGTGAGCTGTACAATCCGAGCCCTAACACTGGGCCACAGCACAGATAGGGAGAGGCAGATGCACGGAGTCCTAAAGAAGCAGGAAGCAAGTAAATGTAGAGAAGGAAAGTATAAGCCATGCGCTGGCCATATTTTCCTAGGACAGGTGTTTCCCCAGGATCCTATGGCTGCTGAATCATAACACAGACCTAACCTAAACTGCTGACACTATAAGACTCTTAAGTAAGTTTGTAAGAAAAATGGTGGAAAGTTACCCCAAAAGGCACAACCAACTTGAACAGATCATTATCATCATTAAAACCATATACTATTCTAACTTACGTACTCGTGTCTCAGTCCTTACCCCTTATGTGAGGAATAATAGCAGTTCACTGCTGTTGTAGCTGGGTTATTCTATGCTGCTTATGACGCTACCCAGCACCCTATAGCCACCTTTTTGAAGGTGTTATGGCGATAATAGTATCCTAAATTATCACAGAACAGTATGAGTAAAACAGTTCTACAGTGCAGCTACTCCACAAGACACATGGCCTCCAAGCATTGACCTTAGAACTGAACAACCATTCATAATATTTCTATGAAAAATATGTTCCAGGCTCCAAACATTCTTTCAGGCAAACTTTTAAAACACCGTCTGCTTAGGAACTGTCCCTACTGATCTGCGATACATTTGTTTTGCACACAAAGTTTGTTTCAGACTCTTTTTTACAGAGACATTTCCTGCTCTCTCTTGGAAGATGACTTCAAATAATAAATTGTCACCAAAAATGGACATGGAACTTTTAGAAAACAGTCGGGAGGAGGAAAAGATGAACAAGCTGAAAACAAGTCCATTTTGGGAAGGTTCTGAATGTCCTGGTTAAGGGAGCTTTTCACTTTAAAGGACAAACTACTCATCTGATGTGTGTTTCTTCATTCGAGGTCCTTAATATAGAACTCTACAATGTGAAAATAGGAAGCTGCATTTCTATGGCTTTTGCTCTAATGATACTAAGTTGCCTGGAATTTGTAGTGCACGCTATAGCAAGTTTCAGATATTAGAAGAAAAACTATACTACCAAACCCCTTCCTAAAGTTTTATATGAGGTCCCAGGCTTTGTGGACATTCAAGAGCAAATTGGGACAAATACAGGAAATTCGTAGACAGTTTAGCAGATTCAAGCTTCCCAATTACATTAAAAAGTTGAAAAGATGCTTTGGCAGAATCATTCCCTCTCCGGTTACAAGTCATAAATTCCAAAGTGTTGGTGTCAAACTGTGTCGATTGCACTCATTTATTAATATTTGGGATTCAATAAATGAGCTTGCTGAACATTAAGTATTAGCCACTTACTCTTTTACTGTGGTCTAATATAACAGCTCCAGCCAGCATTTTCAGACCTCTCCCTGAAACCATACATGCATTGCACCAGGGGGACTTACATAAGCCCCATCTGAGGAGAGGAGAGTGGGGAGGAGGAAATAGCAAATTGCAGGATCTGCTGATCTTGGATATAGGTCTCTGCAGGAGCTCCCAAATGTGTCTTTGTTTATGTTCTGGGCTCTGTGTTGTTGTGGGGCACACATCTAAAGAGGAAGGAATTTGTTACCTCAATAAAAAGAAAATGTGTAATTAAGATTAAGATGTGGAAGAAAGGTAAAGTGAAAGGAATTTAAGGGCTATCTCAGTGTATGCCAAAGCAAACATTTACACATTTATAAAACATTTTTTTTTCTTTTTTAATATCTGGTCTTTAGTCTTGTATAATGGTTAATAAATCTCCATTTCTCCACACAAAATAAAAAAAGGTATGCCAATGATGCATGCATTCAGACCCAAAAACTACCCTGCATGATCCATCCATATAATTAATGCAGTGTTTCTTGGCTAGTGTTACTGAAGTCTTAATTCTCCACATTGTGGAACTTACTATGTAGCAGAAAGATCACTGGCTCTGCTTCCTCACCATGCAATGTGATTAAATTAGTCAACCTGCCTGACCCTTAGTTTTGTTTTATTTAAAATGTACATTATAAGGAAATATTAATGTGATGATTAAAAAATGAAAAAAATTAAGCAACCCAAGTACTTCTAAGATAAGTTTCTTCCCCCACTTTCCCTTCTCTTTCTTCTTTAAGAGCTATATGTATATTTTTAATAAGAAATGATATAAATGATCACAGCAATTATCCGGAAAGCATAATATTTCATTGCAGCTATTGGTAGTGCACGCCACATACTGTTGGGCATGAGTAAATGGGACACCACTTTGGTGGCTAATTCCGGGGGTGGGGGGGAGAGGGGGAAGAGGAGAAGGAAGGGAGGAGGGAAACAGTGGGTTTAAGTGTTAGCCAGAGTGTGGTCATTCCATGTGTGAAGCTCCATGGTGTTTCTCCTTAGACTCCAATCGGGCAGGAAGTGATCCTGTCAGTCCAATGATGTTTAACTGTCCTACTCTCCTTACACAGCCACGCAGTAGGAAAGTCAGGCCACAGAATATTCACAAGAAAGGGACCAGCATTTCCCTGGATAATAAATATGGCAAGCAAGTGAGCCACATGTCATATAGCATATTGGAAGGAAGCAAAGCCTCCAGCAACATAGCATTAAAAGGACTCAACTGATATTAAGCCCTGAGTACTTGCATATGTACACACAAAGAAAGTGACACAAACAGTAAGAAAAATCTCCAGTATCTGTTCAATCTCAGTTCAGGAATATGAAACAGAGAATTACCCAGAAGTGCACATGCACTCCCACCCTGTCCCTGTACACCAGGCATGTGCACATGTTGGACAATGAAGGAAAAGAAATTTACACTATAGCAGAACACAGACAAGTGTTCTGTAAGTATCCTCACTGTAAGCTGAGTGGAGAAAAATAGATAAGGTATATCAGAACTTCATTACAGAGCATTCTAAATCTGTGACACATAATTATGCTAGCCAAGTTTGTAATATGCACATAATTCTCTTTCATTCTTATTGCCAGCATTTATTTTCTCTTGGCTAGAGGAGGGCATGAGGTTTGTCTTTATTGCCCACTTTCAGACTTGTGATTTCCTTGTGTAGTAGATGCTCAGGAACTATCTGCTGCATGAATTAATGGATTTCTCCAGTTCTAAAGAAGACTCTGGGGGCGCCTGGGTGGCTCAGTGGGTTGAGCCTCTGCCTTCGGCTCAGGTCATGATCTCAGGGTCCTGGGATTGAGTCCCGCATCGGGCTCTCTGCTCAGTGAGGAGTCTGCTTCCCCCCTCTCTCTCTGCCTGCCTCTCTGCCTACTTGTGATCTCCATCTGTCAAATAAATAAATAAAATCTTTAAAAAAAAAAAAAAAAGAAGAAGAAGACTCTGTCATTTTAGGGGCAACCGGGTGGCTCAGTCAGTTAAGTGTCTGCCTTACGTCCAGGTCACAATCCCGAGTCCTGGGATCGAGGTTTGCTGTAGCCTCCCTGCTCAGCGGGGAGCCGGCTTCTCCCTCTCCTTCTGCCTGCTGCTCCCCCTGCTTGTGTTCTCTCTCAAATAAATAAATAAAACCATAAAGAAGAAGAGAAGAAGAAGAAGGAGGAGGAGGAGTAGAAGAAGAAGAGGAAGAAGACTGTCATTTTAGATTAGCAGTTACAACAGAGTATGTTGACGGACATTAAAATGGACTCATGAATAGCAGATCAGGAGAAAGGAGCCTCCACCTGCGGATGAGGTTATTTCTTATTGTAGAGCCAGTATTTTCACTTAATGCATTTGTACTTTTCTATAGTTATTACGCAAAGATTTCTTTTGGTCTGGGCTTATATGACTATATCATCATTTTCTCTTAGCGATTGTAGTCAAGATTTTAATATTCAAAGGAATCCAAACCCCTTTTGTTAGTAGTTTCCTTTCTAGAACATTGTGTCCATCAGGCCTGTTTCTGTATGGCTTTGCTCCAGGTGACTGAGGCAAAGCACATTTAGTACGTTAGTATGGTAGCCTGTTGAGAAGTAGCACCATGAAAGATATAGATATTGGTTATATTTGCACAGGTATCTACTCCAGGGTGTAAGTGAGTAAATCTCTGCCTCCCACTAATCAGTAATTTATGAACTTATCTAAACTGATTTTACACTAATTTATGTTTCCAACGTATTCTCTTTCCAGGCAGTGAGTTTCATATCATCATTCCCCTTTCTCCAAAGTAATACATTTTATTTTATCAGAATTCACCACAAACTATTCATTAAAAGCTAATTAGTCTCTTGCAAAATACAACAATACCAAAATGTTATCTTCATTAATACAAAGACTTTTAGTTTTTCTATGGTTTAAATTTTATCTGTGTCTTTCCCATTTGTCATGACCTTACAAAGAACCATAATAGTCCAGTCATCATGATTTCCTCTTACAAAAACCGCATTTTTCCCCATGAGGTCATGTATGTTTAACCACTAATTGACTCCCTCATCATAACCTTCAGTGGATGGTGAAGGGGCTTGAGGGAGAATTACCAGTTTCTTTTTGGAAAGGAATTTCATTAGCAACCCCCCAAAAGTGTCGCAAGTTAACCCCTAACACTCCAGCCACTTTTTTATTATTAAAGTATATGTCCTAATGTATATGTCAAACCCTATAGAATGAACAACACCAATGGTGAACCCTAATGTAAACTATAGACTTTGGGTGATAATGACATGTCAGGGTGGGTTCATCAGTTGTAACAAATATAACATTCACTCTGGTAAATGATGTACATAGTAGGGGAGGCCATGCATGTGTGGGGCAAGGGGTATATAGGAAATCTCTGACAAAGTACAGAGATTTTCCTGTAAACCTAACACTGCTTTAAAAATTAGTCTATTTTTAAAAAGCAAAGAAAACTACATAGAACATAAACACTGGACACTGTTTAGAGCACTATATATATATATATATATATATATATATATATATATATAAAATTTTGTGTGTGCATTTGTACATATATATGTATACATATACATATATATATAAAGATTTTACTTATTGAGAGAGAGAGCATAAGCAGGCATAGGAGCAAAAAGAGAGGGAGAAGCAGATGCTCAGCTAAGCAGGAAGCCTGACGTAGGGCTCCATCTCAGGACCCTGGGAGCATGACCTGAGCCGAAGGCAGACGCTTTGGCACCCAGGCGCTCTGCACTGTATACGTTTTATGAAGCTGAATTTATGTAATCCTAGAACAACCTTATGAGAGAGAGATTGATACTGATATCCCCTTTCTGATGATGAGGAGACCGTAGCAGAGAAAGATGACCTGACCCTGAATGGCACAACCTCCAAGTGTCTCTGCTGCCCGCTGATAGAGCCTATGTACCCATCATTACTCTGCTGGATTACTTCTTAGTCATAAACGAGCAAGTCTCTACTCACATGTTTCCCTTCCCCACCCTGAGCACACTTCTTTAAAGTCTTAGCTGCAGTTGCTTTCACAGAAGAATTGTATACTTTACATAAATATATTCTTAAAAATTCTGCATGTGTCGGTCTCAAGGATATGCTTCATAAGGGAAAGTGGAAGTGAAATAATCTCTAATGGTTTTCTCAGTCAAGATGAACATAAGGAGTCATTGGGGTTTTTCATTTGCATCAAATCAGCTGGTTGCCTCACTGGTTCTTTGGCTATCTGCCCGATTCTGAACTACTATACAAGTTCACATTTACTGAGTTGGCACCTTATTGCCTTGGTTATCCCATGATTATTTGGGGAGGTTTATATTTTCTTCTTCTACATTTTCTGTTTTAAGAATTATCTTGATGACCTGAATCACTTCTAAAAAGAGAAAAAAATCATTTAAAAAAAAATGTCCTTGAAAGAGAGACATCTGAAGTTTTTAGATAGGTGGGGTGACACAGATGAGAGAACTTTCAGGAATAACTGTCTCTTACCAAAGTTCGGATTTCTTTCTAAGTAGTTTCATGAAAATTATTTTAAAAAATACATATATAAATATGTATATTTACATGCAGGTTATGTTCTGAATATGTCATCTATACACAAAAAAAAGTCACTTTATAAAGAGAGTTGCTTGGATACAAGAAGAATCTTACAGAATACAAATGAACATGGAAGAATTAGCAATACTTCAAAAACAATAGAGAAATGATAGTAAGAATTAAAGAGATAATTGAAATCTGTCTTTGATGGAAATAGTATCTAAAAGAAATGTTGTAAGCATCTGCTGGCAGCTTTTAAAAATATTAATGATTACTGAAATTGAGAAATGCCAACAGTATGGAGTGAATAAAAACTCCTTCCCTAATGAGATTTCATAAGATGAGCAATTGTTTTTATATTTTCTAAGCTTTATTTTTATATTTGAGTATTAAAAAATAAAACAGTGCAAAGAGTGTTTAAATGTTATAAAAAAGACTCATAGCAAATTCAGATTTTGATATAATTGACCATTAAAATAGAAATCTCTACTTTAACCAGGAAAATGAATAGAGAAATAATAACTTGTGCTCTCTGTGGCATGTTTTTACAAAGAAAAAGTAGAGTGTTTACTTGAAATAATGTTGGTCTTCAGTGTTGAAATTTACAGCAGAGAAAAATATAGAAATAATGTGTTCATAGACAGCCCCAGGATGCACACAGTGGACACATTGTGTTCTCTCCGGTTGCATAACTACTTTGAAAGAAGTTTTCTTTTCTGTGTCATCAAAGAAGAATTTTTGGCACTGCCAGGATACTCCACCATTTGGCCCCGTAGACTCTAAGCATGCCGAGAGACATGTGCCTGTTGGTTGTTGGTTTTTGAAGAGCATTCTGATCTCTGCTGAGTTACCCCACTAGACTCAGAAGACTCTGACCCACATGTCACATTCCAGCTGTTGGCTTGTTTGTTTTTAATCTCGATCTAGTTTAATTGGAATAAGGTGAGTCACCTTGCAGGTATGTCAGCTGACAAGTGTGCCGTGGTAACTGATTAAAGGGGTTGGACTTGAACAGAGAAGACTGAGATTTAATGGGCCCATAGGAACTGTGTTTTGTTTTGTTCTTCTTTTCCCTACTTGTAAACAGATTCCTGAAAATTTAAACTATGAGTCTTAATCTTTGACATGTATAGAGCCTTTCTTCTGTAAAACAGTTATTTGAGATGTCTGGCAGTATCTGGACACCCATCTTTATCATCATAATACTTGCTATGTGTTAAGTAGTATTCAATGTGCTTTCATAGATAACCTCATTTAGTCATGAAAATACCCCTATTAATTTGGTTCTATGCTTTTATTCTTTTTATGAAGAGGAAACAAACAAAAAAAGGCTAAATGACTTTCCCAAGGACATCCAGCTAAGATTGGGAAGAGACAAGGTGCAGATATAAGCAATCACAGACACAAACAAGTTGCCTGGCAATAGAGACCCTGCCTTACTGCCCTGCAATGTAAATTACAAATGTGAAAATTATTCACTGAATCAACAAAATGGAAATAAACGACTTTCCTAGCTGATTTGGTAATTACTAATGGCCAAAATAGTTATCAGGCAGTCTTGGTTGAAATAATTTAATGAGTTTTTAACAATAGCTCTCCTTCCATCAACACAACAATAGTTTCCTAATACCTGGCTGAACAATAAAAATGGGACAAAAAATATATAGTCATTTGTGCTTGTGGTCTCAATTTCAAATTTCAGAACGCTGTAACTCATAATAAGTTGTACAACACTCACAGTTCTTAGAACAGCCTAGGATGGCTAGACAAGGGTTGACTATTTCATGATTAAAAAATAATAACAGAACACATCAGTTCTCACTCAAAATAAATATGCTTTTTAATATACCTATATATTTTAAATTACTTCTAATTAGAGAGGTGTCATTGAGTATATTTTAAAGAGGCTTGTCATAACCAAAAATCCTCTAATGTCATTGCATCGAATATCATTTGTTTTTATATGCACAGAGTAGAATTTGATTAAGATTAATAAATGTCAAGATAAATAAAGATATCAAGCCTGATCTTTGATACTTAAGAAAATACTTCTCCTAGGAAATCAGGAAATCTTCTCCATTTAGTCTAGATCATCTAGTACTCAGACCGTGCTATGATACAGAAGTGAACTGAGGGTAAGAAAAAAAGATCCTTCCTTCAGACTTTGAGTTCCCCCTGGAAGGGCCCAGGAAATAATCCCCAGGGCGGGGGAAACCCCAGGACTGACAGCAACATGGTGCTTGAAGGTCAAAAATAAATCTCCTCAAAGGAGAACTGGAAAAAAATCAGATAGGGAGAAGGGAAAGACAAGGGAGAAGGAGACGGAGGACCTGAGGTTAGAGGCAGCAAAGGAAAATGGAAAGAGAACAGAGGAGCAGGAGGAAAAAGGGAGTGATGCAGGGAGATGGAGGCCAAAAGAAGAAAAAGAGAAGATGGGCAGAAGGGTGAGCATAGTTTCATTTTCTTTCCTCATCAATGAGCTAGCTTTAAAACCCTGAACTGTACACTGTAAAAATAAACTGCATGAGGTAGGAAAACACTTATAAATAATTTAAAAATAATAACAGCTTGCTGTCATGATAGTAGAGACTATATAGGTCCCAACTACCATAATTGATTTCAAATGTCACTTTTTAAAAGATGGATAAAAATATCTATCTTCCCCTTGAAAAAAATTCCCATTCCTAATGGAGCTGAATGGGGTTGAAGCCATTTATTATAGATTCTACTTTCTTTGCATTGTCTCCACCCCAAACTACAGTCATAAGCAACCTTCACCAGAGCTGAGGGATTGTTAAACTCTGACCTGTCGCATATAACCAACTTTTATAAAATGCAAGTGAAAGCTAGTGCATTGTCAGTGGCCACTTGTGAACATAAGGAATTCACAAAAAAGGCAACTGAAAATGGCTTCTCATGTAATTTAGGTAATAGCACATCTGAAATAGTGAAAAGATTTGGGTGTTCTATAAACACCAAATAAAGCCACAGTGGTGACTACGTGTACGTGTGATATGCATATGTGTGTACACATACCTATACCACTTAAAAAGGCGGATCAGAAGAGCTAAAAATATCCCGACTTGATGACAGCTGAAGAGCTGATTATTGTCTTCCATTGCTTCCACTGTTACACTGCTGTAACAAAGTAAATGCCAAGAGGGGAGGAATTGCTCAGGTGGGGGGTGGGTGTTATGAGATTTAATGGAATCAGTTGAGAAGAGGAACATTAAGCCTATCTGGGAAATTTCCTCCCAATGAAAACTGTCAGATAATGGAATCACCTCCTAAGAGAGATCTCAGAAATTTATCACTGAAGATGTTGAGAACTCAGCTGAACACAATAAGGCATTCCATTGTCCCAGAATTCAAGCTTTTTTTTTTAATTTATTTTTTTTTAATTCTCTGAATGTCAGTCCTTTGTCTTCATTTTTTTTTAATTTTTTAATTTAAATTTATTTTTTAAGTGTTCCAAGATTCACTGTTTATGCACCACATCCAGTGCTCCATGGAATATGTACCCTCCTTAAGACCCACCACCAGGCTCACCCATCCCCCCAACCCCCACCCCCTAAAATCCTCAGTCTGTTTCTCAGAGTCCACAGTCTCTCATGCTTCATCTCCCCCTCTGATTTCCCCCAATTCACTTTTCCTTTCCTTCTCCTAATTCATGCCCGTTTATGTCCAAATTTTTATTTTTGATAAAATGTATTCAAATCCCTTCTATGGGGACTATATATAAAGAAAAAGCATATATACATATGTTTCATATGTACTCATATATATGTTTATATATATTTATATAAATATCTGTGTGTGTGTGTGTGTGTGTGTCTGTATTATAGGATTTCTAGTGCCTATGGTTCTTTGAAGAGTGAAGAGGTAGACTAAATGAAGAGTGTTGGTATGCTTTTAAACTTGTAGGTCACAAATGAAAACACTAAAAGCTGTGATTGATGGATATTTAAGAAATATGCTAAGATTAACAAGACGCTTCATTTTCCTTATTACTCTAATTATACCCTAAAAGTCAGAAGTGACCAGGTTTGCATTTCGTGTCAGTTAGTACTTGCTGCTTCTGAGAATAAGCCCAAAGATTAATCTAAAATTCCAATAACAGCAATAGAAAAAAGTACAGATGACAAATTAAAAATACTCAAACTCATAGCGAAACTTCAAGTTCAATGACCTAACTAACTTTTCCTTGGGAAAGGAACAATTACTTTCACAAAACCTATGCCCCCACGGAATGACGCATCCACTTCCTCCTAAACATAGATCACATTATCAGTGTTGCCAAATATATCAACAACCGCCTGGCTGTTGAACACCATGTTTATCTAATGGACCATAACAGACAGCAAGAACAAGCACAGTTGGAGACCGTGATCTCTAGAAGTATTTTCCAAACCAATACAATTCTTTACATTTCATCCTTCTTTTTTTTTCCTTCTCAATTAAGGGAAAGAAGGTTATTGAGCAAGAAAGATGCAAGAGGAGCACAGTTAGATCTTTCCTCTGAAACATTTTCTACTGACCAACATGGAGAAACGTTTTTTTATGTCTTCACATAGCAACTAGGACAGGGAGAATGGAGGGCCATGGAGTGGAATTTATATTGGCCAGCCAACCAAATCCATTTGTGAATTGCATAGAGAAAATTCCTAAGGACCCAGAGATAAATTCTCAACTTTTCCCCTCTACAAAACGAAAGAATTCAAAGCTGAGGATGAGAATGGGGTTAACAGGACTTTTATGTAATTATTTATAAGGAAAAAAGAATACAGTTGTACAAACTGTTTCACATTGTTTAATTTAAAAAAATAACACAAGTTTGTTGTAAAATAGTCAGGAAACAGGTAAGTCAAAAGGAAAAAAATCACATGTAATCTTACAATGCAGAAGTAAATAAACACTTCAAAAGTTGTGATTCTTCTTTTTACAATCTATATCCTGAAAACAGATATTTTAAAAACCAAGAGAGAATCATGTAATCTTGTGCCCTGTTTTGTTTTTGTTTTTGTTTTTGTTTTTTTTCATTATTCATTACATGCTACATTGTGCCCATATTTTTCAGGCAGTATTTATGTGCAATAATCTTTCAGCTGCTTTCTGATATTTTAATCCAGCATTGTCGCCCGTTCATGTATCCAATTCTCTATTTTTTTTTTTTTTTAAAGATTTTATTTATTTATTTGACAGAGAGAGATCACAAGCAGGCAGAGAGGCAGGCAGAGAGAGAGGAGGAAGCAGGCTCCCTGCTGAGCAGAGAGCCCGATGCGGGGCTCGATCCCAGGACCCTGAGATCATGACCTGAGCCGAAGGCAGCAGCTCAACCCACTGAGCCACCCAGGCGCCCCTCCAATTCTCTATTGTTGTTATCAAAGTTTTGCTGGCATTCGCAGTCTGTGTTGTGTATCCTTACATTGTCCATTTATGTACCTCCATAAATATTTCCCTAGAATAATTTATTTGAAATCTGTCAAAAGGTAAAGTCTCCAATACCCTGTGATATAAACAGTTAAAACATACTTTAGAAAGTTTGTAATAATTTTCTTCCTTTCTACAGCAGGTTTGTTTATTGTGGTTTTTGACAGAGTACCTCTTTGTGTATATTTGCTTGTTCAGTTTTTCACTTACTCAAAACTGTCAATCTTCCTTCATGGTTGCTTTCATGGGTTCCTGTTTAGAAAAGTTTTTCCTATCTGACACTACTTAAACACTCTATAGACAAATAAATTATCCAAATAAACTCGAATTTTTAAGGTGAATCTTTATTTTCTTCAAGTCTCTATACTTTTTTAAACATCTAATTAATATATTAGAGTTTATGTTGATGTGTGTGATAAAAGTCAACAAATTTTCTCAATCCTTTTATTAAATAACCCATCCTGCCCTTCCTGATCTGATGTGCTACCTCATAAAATTATTACATACACATTATTTTTTTAGTTCATTTCATCTGTAAAGTTATTATAACTTCTTTCTCACTTCTCTGAAAGACCCAGAGGTACTGATTATTTCACCTGAATCAGAGTAGCAAAACCTGAGGAAACTGTGTTCTTCTATGTTTGTGTTCTTGGTTTCAAAAAAAACAAAAAAAAAAGAAAAGAAATCAAATGTTAATCTCCCCTCAAAAATGTTAATCCTACCCAGGATTGAGATGAACATAGAAATCAGTAGATGAAAATCAAGAGGAGATTCTGCAGCCTGACTTGAGTGGAGAGCCAGACTGCAAGAGGAAAAATATGTGCTTAGTCAAGGGACCAATAAAGTCTCAGTCCTTCTTCCTATCTCCTCATCCTTTTGTGATACTACATTTAACACAGTGGTTCTCAAAGCAACATCCCCAGAACAGCAGCATCACCTGGGAACTTGTTAGATATTAACCACCTCAGACCTACTGAATCAGAAATTCTGGGTGCAGGGCCCAGGCTGTACCCAGCCCCTGTGGGTGATACTGAGGCACACCCAAGTTTGAACCACTGATTTAAAAAGACTTTGTCAAGAATGAATCTGAACAGAACCTACATAAAATATCATGATCTCTTTATGAGATCCCAGCCTTCGATGGGATCTGCAATGCAAACCTTTCTTCATTTGCCCTTCCCTATTTATTAGGTATGTAATAATTTATTAAACATGTTTTATGGCCCCAGACTGTAGCTGGGTGCTGAGTATGGACATTGAATAAGCCAAATCCTTTGCTTCAGAAAATTTTATGTATCACTATCTATCTATCTATCTATCTATATATATATATATACATATTCTTAATATGTATATATATATTTTTTAAAAAAGTACCTATAAAAGAAAATTAGTTTTTCATTTGTCATTTTTTATCTACATGACTAGTTAAAATAAATATAAGTTTTCTGCTTCTTCAAATATAAGCTTTTGTGTTAAAAGAACAATCTGTGATAATTTGCAAGATGAGATCCTACAAAAATAATACTGAAAGTATTTTTAATTGAATTGGAAATTAAAAGGAACCAGACATGGAAGAAGCCCAAGTAAATAAGATCTGTTTTAGAGAGTAGATAACTAAAACACAACCAGAGACCAACAAGTTAGTTTGAAAAGATAGTACCATAGCCCCCCCTTATCTATGGGGGATAACATTCCAAGTCCCCCAGTGGATGCCTGAAGTTGCAGATAATACTGAACCCTATATATACAATTCTTTCCTATACATACATGCCTATGATAACATTTACTTTAGAAATTATGCACACTAAGAAATTAATAATAGCCAGTAATAAAATAGAACAATTATAACAATATACCATAATAAAAGTTATGTGAATGTGGCCTGTCTCTATCTCCAAGTTTCTTATTGTACCCTTCTTCATGTGCTTATGTGAGATGACAAAATGACTACCTGATAAGATGAAGTGAGGTGAATGACATAGGCATTGTGACACAGTGTTTGGCTTCTATTGACCTTACCGATATATCAGAAAGAGATTGATCTGCTTCGGGAGCATGGTTAAGCACAGGTAAATAAAACTGTGAAAAGTGAAATGGTGGATGAGCGATGGACTAACTCTAATTACAATGAAGGCTTAATTGAAAGGTTTAGCTCTGAGAAGGGGAAAGGGCCAGTTGTGATGTAAAAGATAGGAAAAGGGCAACAGTGTAGGAGATTTGAGGAGTGGATGTAAATAATAGAGGCAGAGAGCAGGATGATCTTGAGTATTCTAAACTCAAGAAAAAGAAAGAGAGAACCACAATTATTTTTTTAAAGAAAGACTAACAGTCAGCTTGGTTTGTACTGATTATTAAACCATTAGTCTTGCTTCTCTAAGTCTGTGACTCTTTCCACAGCGAGTAAAGCAATCACCTTTCCCCTGATACCAAATCTCCACCTTCCCTTCCAGCTCAGCTCAAGACACAAAACTCTTCCAGGACACACCTTTCATGACACAGTTCTTCCTCACCTTAAAGGTAGTGTTTTACCCTACCTCTTATTCAAACAACTCTCTCAATCAATACAGGAGACCCTGCGCTATTTTTAATATTCCAGAACAGGTTTATGAGGGGTAGAGGTGGTACTTACCTTGGGTCATGGCAGAATGATACAAAAGGGCAATGTTCTCCAGAATTTTCTGGGAGCAACTTCCCACACAGTATTTTCTACTTTCTGGGTGGGTGGGGGGACCTCACAACTCAAATCTGATCATACTTCCTTATGGGTCAATATCCTTTCTCCTCCTTACCTAGGCAAATCCTATTCATTCTTTAAGTATCAGTTCTGCCACAAAGCCAATTTTAATTTGCTTAGACAGTTCAAATTCTTCTATTAGAAGTTGTCATTCCTCCAATCTCCCCCACCACACCATGTGTTACAATTATAATTTTATATGTATTAATATAGCTAAAGTCCATTTACTCACTTGACCACTCTCTCTGTTTTTGTTCACTTTTGAGTCATCAGAACCGAGGTCACTTTCTAGCACATGGTAGGCACTAACAAAATATTTAAATATTTGTTGAATAAATAAATGTTTACAACTTTGAATGTGAAAAGCAACCCTCTTTCCCCTTAAGATCTTACTGTTCTCTCAGTCAAGAATATCCTTCTCCTGAAATCCATATCTTAGTCTTAACAATTCCATTAGCATTAACATTCCATTAGCCTTAACAATTCCATACAGTAAGCCACTTCCTCCCCCCATAGCTCTTATAGGTTCTTGCTTACCTGTTTTTCCCCCCACCCCTCCAAAAGAATAAACCTCTATGAAGACAAGAACTTTTGTTTTTTTTTTTTTGGTTTTTTTTGTTTTGTTTTGTTTTGTTTTTTGTTGTTGTTGTTTTTTATCTTTATCTTTAACAAAGGAATGTTGTAAGAAAGGCTGGCAGGAACAAAGTTCCCCTCCATCCTTGGAGTAAACTACCCTTAAAAGGAAAAAGAACCCATCTGTTATTCTTAGCATTACTTAATGCCCCAGCTTTAAGCTTTAAGTTTTCCCACTGGGAAGACTTCCAACTTGTAGGCTACAGAAAGGAAGGGAATGGCCTTGGGTGTCCTAACCCACTTTGGGGGTGGGGGAGAGTGTGGAGCTCAACAACCAGTGATCATTTAAACAAAGAACTTGATTTGGTAGCATGTGGCTGCCATGCTTTAGGGCAGTGGCAGCATCTGCCAGCTGCCTGCCATCTTAGTCCCCAAGACAACAAAACACCACCCATTCCCACCTGAACAGCTACCTGATGGGTAAATGAGCATGTGGACCAAAACCTGATTGGGTGACAGGTAAATGGAGAGTTAATCAGATTAAAACAATCCACCCCAAAAGGCCCATAAAAACCTCTAGATTTAAATGCCAAATGACAACGCTCTTGGGTCCCCTCCCTCTTGGGAAATTTTGTAATATGGCTCAATAAACTTTGCTTTGCTTCCCACCACTCATCTGGTCTACCTCTTCATTTTTCAAAGCAGGGCGACCAAGAACTGCAGGCACTCTGCAATAATTCTGAAACAGTTTTTTGTTTTATGGTTTTTTGGTTTGGGTTTTTTCTTTTCTTTTTTTTTTTTCTTTCTTTTTTTTTTTTAATTAAACAGCAAAGCAAAATTGTAACACAATTTTAAATGTTTGCAAATTAAGTCACAAAATGAATGTAAAATGTTCATGATATGACTATTGCATACATTCATACAGCTAAAGTCAATCATCAAATATCACACTGACACAAACAAAAGATTATTTCATGAGTAAAAGTATCCCAAATCTAATAACCGTAAGCTGGATTGATGGATTTCTTTTTCTATTTAACATTATTACATTATTTCTGATATTAATTTCCTTACTTAATGAGATCTACCTAAAGTTTAAAGAATTGTTAAAGAATGACTAAAAGTGTAATCTCTTCCAGTCTCGTCCATGTTGATACAAAAGTTGGGTATTCATCCTTTCTGATGGTGGCATAATACTCAATTGTATATATGGATAATATCTTCTTTATCCATTTGTCCGTTGAAGGGCATCTTGGTTCTTTCCACAGTTTGGTGACCGTGGCCATTGCTGCTATGAATATTGGGGTACAGATGGTCCTTCTTTTCACTACATCTGTATCTTTGGGGTAAATACCCAGTAGTGCAATTGCAGGGCCATAGGGAAGTTCTATTTTTAATTTCTTAAGGAATCTCCACACTGTTTTCCAAATTTGCATTCCCACCAACAGTGTAAGAGGGTTTCCCTTTCTCCACATCCTCTCCAATGCATGTTGTTTATTATCTTGCTAATTTTGGCCATTCTAACTGGTGGAAGGTGGTATCTCAATGTGGTTTTGATTTGAATCTCTCTGATTGCTAATGATGATGAACATTTTTCATGTGTCTGCTAGCCATTGTATGTCTTTGGAGAAGTGACTGTTCATGTCTCCTGCTCATTTTTTGACGTGATTATCTGTTTTGTGTGTGTTGAGTTTGAGGAGTTCTTTATAGATCTTGGATATCAGTCCTTTTTCTGTACTGTCATTTGCGAATATCTTCTCCCATTCCATGAGTTGCCTCTTTGTTTTGTTGACTGTTTCCTTTGCTCTGCAGAAGCTTTTGATCTTGATGAAGTCCCAAAAGTTCATTTTCACTTTTGTTTCCTTTGCCGTTAGAGACATATCTTGAAAGAAGTTGCTGTGGCCAATGTCGAAGAGGTTACTGCCTACATTCTCCTCTAGGATTTTGATAGATTCCTGCTTCACATTTTGGTCTTTTATCCATTTTGAGTTTATCTTTGTGTATGGTGTAAGAGAATGGTCGAGTTTCATTCTTCTACACATAGTTGTCCAATTTTCCCAGCACCATTTATTGAAGAGATTGCCTTTTTTACAATGTATATGTTTTCCTGCTTTGTTGAAGATTATTTGACCTTAGAGTTGAGGATCCATATCTCAGCTCTCCACTCTGTTCCACTGGTTTATGTGTCCATTTTTGTGCCAGTATCATACTGTCTTGGTGATCACAGCTTCGTAGTAAAGCTTGAAATCAGGCAATGTGATGCCCCCAGTTTTGTTTTTCTTTTTCAACATTTCCTTAGCAATTCAGGGTCTCTTCTGGTTCCATACAAATTTTAGGATTGTTTGTTCCAGCTCTTTGAAAAATGCCAGTGGAATTTTGATCGGGATGGTATTGAAAGTATAGATTGCTCTAGGTAGTGTAGACATTTTAAAAATGTTTATTCTTCCAATCCATGAGCACTTACTTGTGGAGCACAAGGAATAACACAGAGGACATTGGGAGATTGAGAGGAGAAGTGAGTTGGGGGAAATTGGAGGGGAAGATAAACCATGAGAGACTGTGGACTCTGAGAAGCAAACTGAGGGTTTTGGAGGGTTGGGTGAGCCTGGTGGTGGGTATTTAATGGAGGGCACATATTGCATGGAGCACTGGGTGTGGTGCATAAACAATGAATTTTGGAACACTGAAAAGAAATAAAATAAAATGGAAAAAAAAAGAAACAATCAGAAATTTAAAAAAAAAGAATGACTAAAAGTCTGCAAAGAAGTAGAGTTCACAGAAAATTTTTGGAGGAGAAATGAAATAAAATAACAAGAAAGAATCAATTAGTATACATGTAAAATTCTCCCTTTTTATTTATGATTTTGATACTAACTCACTCTTAAGGGATTTTGCAAAAGTTGATCTACTGGGTACTACAAATAAACCTTGAGTCCAAACTCTTATAACCATTCTCTTCTAGATATAGTTTATGTAAGGTTAGTCCAACTTAATTCACTTTCATGTATATCCCCCAAAGATCTCATCTGTGCCAGAGATAACACAGATCTGGAGTAAAAACATTTGGAGTTAGTTACTACTGTTTACCGAGTACTTTCCCATTGTATTTCTATTTTTCCTCAAAATTTCATATTTCAGACATAGGCAAAACCAGAGCTTATCTTTTCAGATACCAAATGGATTATTTTGTACCTGAGGAACTTTTTTGTTTTGTTTTCCTTTTTTTTTTTTTAAGTTAAAGTCAATTAACATATAGTGTGTTAGTTGTTTCAGGGGAGAAAACTTTTAACAATAAATCTTTCCAATTTTACAACTCAGTTTCGAGAAAAATCTTCATTTTTATAGGTATGTTTTTAATTGATTAAAGAGAAACCAACAATCCTATCTTATTACCAAATATAGCAAGCCCTAAGTGAGAAAACATCTTATTTTGGTTGTGTTTTAGCAATTAGAGTTTAGGCTATGCTCATAGATGACTAACTATTGAAATTACTTTTACAAATGTGAAATTAATTTTTTTTTTTTTGCCTTAGGGGAAGGGAAATGGGAAAGAGAAGCAAACGGAGAAGAAGCACAAGATGGTGGATAGGATATACACTTGTGCATTCAATACATGATTTTAGCCCAACTTTTTCACAACATAATGGTTACTCTCTTGTTTTTCTTACTATGCCTATAATAAAAGAGCACTAACCCTATAAGTCAAAGCAAATTCAATCAAACATTTACTTTCATGTTCCATAAATATATGCACTACTAATTACAAAGTATCTACACTATATTTGCACATTTTCATGGACTAATATAATAATACACAAACCCATGGAAGTCTTCTATTATGTTCCTAATTTTGCCTAGATCTGACATTATCTTTATAATTAATTAAGCCACACACATTTGGAATTGATCCAAGTTTTAAAAAAAGATTGGCAGCACTTCCATAAAACAGAAAGGAGATGAGTCCCTAACTTTTCTTTGTTTTTTTTTGTGTCAGATATTTGAAAAACACTAGAAGATGATGTGAAGTTTTCTATATATTATCCCTGAACTTGATTTTCTGATTTTAGCTTCAGATTTTCTTCCTTAACTGCATCTACTTTTGCAAAAAGTATTTTAGGTGTGTGTTGGAGTTCCAACACTTCTTGAGAAGTTGTGTGGTTTTTGTTTTGTTTTGTTTTGGTTTTGGTTTTTTTTTTTTGTGGTTGTTGTTGTTTTTACTCCAGTTCCACCTGCTTTCTAGCACCAGCTACATCCACATCAGTATTCATCATCTTGGGTTACAAACATTTGGAACTTGGATACAAAATCCTTGATGAATGGATTGCCTATGGAGACACATGGAGGGAAAGGGATCAGGAGGACACTTCAGACCCCAACACTTGGACCAACTTGAAAATAAGAATTTTGACTGGTTCACTGCTATAGTTCCAGCTCCTGGAACTGTGTTAGAGTAAGTAGGCAGAAAAACAAAAGAAGTTCCCATATGTCTTGTGTTAGAATAACTGAAGCAGACTAGCACAGAACGAGGCACACTAGACTCTACCAAACTGTCAGCAGCCAAAAGATAAGTATATTATCCATTTTAGGTTGTTTAGAGTGGGAACAACAAAAATGGGAGTAGTAGAGAGCAGATTAGGGAGGTGATGATTTGGAAATATGAGGGTATCTCACAACTTTAGCCATCATAAGCAAAGCAAATGACATCTCAAGATTTGGGAAACTGAATAACATGAGTGGGTAGGACAGGGAGGACTTTTTCAAACTTGAGCTAATAACATACGGCTAATATACACTACTTTCTGTTATTTAAATACATATACATCTGGGTCAAGAGCCTTTACAAGATTTAGGTTACAGTAGAAAAGAACATTGCCCAGTCTGGCATAATAGGTAGAAGTCCAGATACTCCCCTCACCAAAGTGATTTCATCATAGCTGTTAGAATCTCACCCTTTCATGACAACAACTACCAGTATAGGTGGTATGGATACTGTGTGTCATGACATTTATTTTATTTATTATCACCCTCTGTTATGAGCCAAATTGTGTCTCTTTTCCTTCCAAAATGCACATGTTGAATTCCTAAACCCCCACTACCCCAGAATGTGACTGTATTTAGAGATAGGGTCTTTAAAAAGGTAATTAAAGTTAAAATGAGTTCATTGGGGTGGGCCCTAATCCCTTATGATTTGTGTGTCTGTAAGAAGAGGACACCGATGAACACACAGAAGAAAAGCAGCCATCTACAAGCCAAGGAAAGAGACCATAGAAGAAATTACCCAACCTCGCTGGCACTTTGATCTCAGATCCCTAGACTCCAGAAGTGTGAGAAAAATAAATTTCTGTTGTTTAAGACACCAAGTCTCTGGTATTTTGTTATAGAAGCACCAGAAAACTAATACGGCCTCCATTTTAAAATGTTTGAATTTAAATTTAAGAACTTAGCAAAGTATATAATGTCCCAAAAGTCTATTTGTTGACTTGTTGAATCAGAAAGGAAGAAATAGTCAATAGATATCTGTAACTATTAACAACAACTGAAAGGAAGTGTTTAGAGTATATTCAGTGGTGATATAGCCACCTGGGAGAAAACGTGATGATGAAGAAACTGGTTCTCCAAGAAAACACAATATATATTCCACTTCACCTAAACTGACACCTAAGAAAACATCATTTATACATACTAATAAAAGGGGAGAAGATACAACTGAACCTAGAGAGAGAGGGAGGAAAAAGTGTACTTTAAAAGAGGTGACAAGTAGTCGAGATTTTGAAAGGTAGAAAAAAGATGTCAAAAATAAAATTGTAGGAGCAGATCATGAAAATGACAATGAAAGAAAAAATAGCCCATGGAAGTGATAGAAAAATGAGTCTAAAATGTAAAGTAGGGGCAAAAGAGCAAAGAAAAAGAGTTATTATTACCATAAACCCAAGGCAAGAGTGCTATAATTTTTCAAGGACCCACAGATACATCTGTAGTTTTAACATAACATGTATTGGATCTAAAAATGAAAGCTGCAAAATTAAATTTCAAAATATATAAAAGTTTACAAATTATAATATTACGTTCTCTAAACCATTGTATCCTATACATATATAACAGTTGTATATCAACTTTATATTATTTGGGAAAAGGAAATTTTTTAACATGTTTGATATAATATATGTAGTGCATTTATAATGAGAGCACCGTGGACTTCTGAAAGTCTTAAAATTGCCCCAGGAAAAGATGATTATGAAATGTAGGAAGAGAAGGAGGATAATGGTAGAGACAAATAATTTTATCTGAGTTATAAAGTCATGAATTCTCTGGCAAACTCTACTTGTACACCAAACAGTTGTTCCAAGAAGAGGTAATAATCAGTGCTAAGAACTCAGACATCAGGTAAGAATCTTATTTTTTAGTATTACGGTTGCTCAAATAGAATCCAAAAGTATATTCTTACATCAGCAATGTGTTGGCTTAAAAAAGCACTGGGTTATTATGTCTAAATAATGACCAACACTAATTCAGTGAACTCTGTGAAAAATCTACTATCAAAGGAGAAAACATTCTCCAGTTGCTTGACATTATGAAGAAAGAACTATTTTACTTTTTCAAGAGATTGAATCATCACTTCCCGTAGGAATGGCCTAATAAAACATACTGCATTGTTCATATCAACATGAATTCATTGTTCAATAAAACATGGCCCGATCTGACCATTAAAAAATACTTTTTCCAGGGAATGAAGATAAGCAGTTGTTTGGTATCTTCAGGGAAATTTATATACTATTTCAAATACAATAAAGGACCATTGATTAACACTTAATTAAAAAGATAAAGCAACCCAGTGTGATTTCACACTCAAAAGGAGAATTATGACAACTTAATTTAATGCCAAAATATAGAACTTTATGTTTAATAGGATAGTATGGGAATTTTAGGGAGACTATAACAAATAATAAAAATCAGTATGTTTATCATATTAATAGGTCATAGTAAATTTTTACAACATTCTGCCAGCATGTGAACCCTGAAAATAAATTTGACTAGAATATTAAAAAATTCTAAGTTTCAGTTCTCAGAAAAGGAAAATCAATTGTTAAGACCATGAAAACTAAGACCATATCTTAAAATTTCCAGTATTACAAATTCTAACACCTATAAGTACATACTTTCTAATGTGTATTTAGGTATATTTCTTATGCAGGAGGACTAAGTAAATTGGGTATCCTAGGTACTTCACACAATATGTTCAGATTATGAACTTTGCAGTTGTAGAGTATAATTATTAAATACATACTTTATCTCCTTCTTGAAACTGAAACTGTCATTTGGTATAAATCTATTACCACACATTGAGTGATATACTTTAAGTGCAAGTATCACTGCATTCCATCAATATAAAAGAGATTAACCAGGATGCTCTGATTCACAGATGAATATTTCTGGAATAAGAGAATATGGGAAATAAACCTTCACTGTTAATGGGCGCAATCCTGTGAAGAAGTAATGATGGCCCATCATGCTTAATTATATTTTTAAGCTTTGGGCTTTTAAGAGTGAATCTTTAAAAGAGTAATGGTAATCAATACATACGTGTCAAAGCCTTAAACTTACTCCTATTTCACCAAGTATAGTTAGCCCTTGAACAATGGGGGATTAGGGGTGCCTACCTCTTGCATGGTTAAAAAATCCACACATAGCTTTTGATTTCCCCAAAACTTAACTACAAATAGTCTACTGCTGGTCAGAAGCCTAACCAATAACATAAACGATAAACACATATTTTGTATGTTATATGTATTATAGACTGTATTCTTAAAATAAAACTAGAGAAAAGAAAATGCTATTAAGAAAAATCATAAGAGTAAATACATTTACAGTACTGTGTGGTGTTTATTTAAAAAAATCAATGTATCAGTGAACCAATTCAGTGGACATCCAAGTCATCAACTGCATATATGCTGAGAATCATCTTTTTATATGTGTATTCCTGTTATTATAGTGGGCATACTAGGCTAGATATTCAAATTAAACATTGTATTCCAAGCTCTACACTGCTTAGTTCTAGAACTGTGGCTAGTCCTTAGGTCTTGAGATCCAAAGTTTCATCTACCTCTTAAATGGGTATAAATGTACTTACCCTGCTTACCTTGCAAGAAAATAGGGGAGGCATAATTGTAACATAATAATTGTAAATGTTATAAGTAAAAACTCAGTCAAATGCTAAACAGATACTCCTAATGACTTGGGCAAATCGCTTCCATCTCTTTGGACCTCAGTTCTAACAACAGTAATGATAGTATCAGAGATGTGTGTAGCACTAACTCCACCTGCCAAGCAGTGTTGCCTGTGTTCTAAATAAATTAATCCATTAAATCCTCCAAATGCATGTAAAAGCTGTATCCTTATTGCCTAGTGGATTTCAAGATACAGATTAAGCGGTCTGTTGAATGAAAGTTGGATCAATAAAATGGAAAAGTGATTTGAAATGTAACATTCTGGCATTCTTCCTGTATAAGAAAAAAATAGTAAATTTTCTTAACCTGTGAGAAAGGGGAAAAGGAAAAAAGGGTAAAAATCTCTGTAGGTAGAATGACTATGAAAAGATATGTTTCTAATTTTCTTAAAAGAATGAATTAAGAACAGAAGTATCTGAAAAAGTAATAGGGAAAAAAAAAAAAGCCTACTGATAAATATGTGGAACAGTCCATGCTGTTAGAATGTGCTATTAAACTTCACCTAAAAAATAAAACAACGCTTTATATATGCTTGTAGAAGCCTACCAGTTAAAGGCTCCAGTCTAACTTTTTTATTTAATGGTGTCTGGTTGCTAATTAGTTAAAGACACTGTGCGACTCATTCACAGCTGTGGCTCTGTACATTCAGGACAGGGCAGTTAACCGGAGGGCGAATTATATACTAATAACCTAGGGAGAACCATGATCCATTTTCAGGATTTAACATCAAGAGTGGCAAGAAGGAATAATTATACTGAGCTAAACACACACATATAAATGCACAGAGATCATTTTAAAACATTTAATGGTGGTGAAGAGTAAATTATTTAACTCTAACCAGGGATAAGCGCCTTTCGGTTGTGATCACTTACTGCAATAAATTTGCTGAGGTTTGCCTTTCCTGGCTGCTGGCTCTGTTTATTTAAAGTCATTCTGAATGCTCTGCTAGAAAGGATTTCAGAGGTGCTGCCAAATTTTCACTAGATTAAAAATGTGCACTGCTGATAATATTTTTATAAACACTGCACACAGAACGAGAGCAATGTTCTTTAGATATCAACTTGCTCCTCTAGACAACCCGTCTTCCTGCGAGGTCTTCTCACTTGGCAGAATCGATTCAGTCTGGTTATTTCTGATGAAATGTCCTAGAAAACTTACATCAAAGTCCCCTTATGGGTTAAGTGCTGAATTAGATGACTCTCATTAACTGGTAAAGCCATAGAACCATTCGTCAATGTGAATGTTGGAATGTCTAAATATTTGTTAGAAAAGTGTCCATGAAGCGGGGCCTTTCAACTCCAGAAAAGATAACAAATGATGTGATGTCAAATGTGCCTTGTAGAAAAGTATTCAGATTAAATATAGCTTCCCTCACCCTAATGCTCAGGTGCAAGTTGCTTTCACTTTTATTGAAGTAGTTGTAGTTAAGGAATTCTCGGGCTTTCCATTATCCCCTTAGCTTTATCCTGGGATACAAAAACCACAGGAGTTTTATTAAAACAGAGTTGCTCACAATAGGTTTCGTGAGTGGCAGAAAGGAGTCTAAACTAAAAACTCAGGAGTCAGCAAAAGTTAATGGCTGGAGCAAGGGGGAAGTCAAATTGTTAGAAAAGAAAAGCTTTGTCTAAGGAGAAGCAAAAGTTGAAGATAAGAATAGAAAATGCACAATGAGAAATAGAAATGCAGTTCTATGGGGTCAGAGGCATTAGAAAATCAAACAAGGAGGTCAAACACAAGAAGCAAGAAAGAAAACTCTGGAAGAAAATGACCAAATAGTTCAGAGTGGAAATGTTTATAATATTTATAATTCCTCCCTGGTTACTCCATCTCTGGATCTCTTCCTTCCGGTTGTCTAAAATCACTTTCAAAGCAGAGTTTCTGTACCCGGAAGGATATGGGGCCTTCCCATCAACATAGACCAACCTATTGGCATCACAAATCTTGCTCAGAGATTGGGGGGGGCGGCGGTTAACATTGTTGTTTATTTTTTAGAAACAAATATGGACTGAAGTTTTAGAGAGCAATTTACATGATTTTTTAAACTAGAATAAATTGAGATTTGCACAGTTTCACTTAATGCTTTGAGGTCTCCTGTCTTCCTATCTAGTTAGGGGCACTTCAAGGAGCACAGAAAGGTAATTAAATTCCAGCCACAGAAGAGGGAATGAGGTTTTAGAGTAAGTTCAAGAAAGGTTTCTTAATTCTTCCCAGGTACTTAGACTTCCCTCTGGTAGCTGCTACCAGCTTCTTAATAGGACCTCATTAGGGTAGGGCAGGCATGGCCTTTTAACTTTTAGCAGAGGTAACTAAGAAACAGTTATGTCTCAATTTATTTTATATAGATACATACACACATGTGCGCATGCACACACACGCACAGAAATGTAGGTAGAAAATAGATTAATGCCATTTTTCTAAATTTAAAAGTTGAGATATAAGAGAGAGCAAGTGTAAAAAAATCAATTTGGGGTAGTAGTATTTTAAGTGATTATTTTTCTTTCAGATTTAGTTAATATATCATAAGCTCTTGAGCCTAAGAAGATTGAATATGGGATATCGATGCTATACATGATATAATTCCAACCCAATTACCATTGCCATTGACTTCTTTTTGTGAAGGCTAAGCACCCTCCTTAGAAAAGAACTCTAATATTACTAACGATTGGGCTTCAGGCATGTTTATTTGGTTAGCAGGACTCAAACAGAAACCAAATGCCAGGTACAGAAGGTGAAGGGGAGGAAACAGTTTCTTTGAGACTCTAAGAAAAAATTTACAATGAGAAATGAGAAAGTCTAGCACCTTGAGTTACATTCTAGAATGCAGACTGAAGACAGCAACGGCATAGGGTGCCAAGAGCTGTTGTAAGAACCTTGCCACCCTTAAATCATAGAAGGTCCTGTGGGGAGTAAGTCTAGGTACAGATAAGGCCTAACAAAAGGAAGAACACTTTGACGGTTAAGCTCTACTGAGGTGGAGAGCCTCCAAAAGAGCCCAACACAACAGATGCAGGGCTGTTGCTCCTCCTCTACCAGTCTTTCTGCAGGGTCTTCTCTGTAGGTCTGAACAGGAACTCATTCAAAAATAAATTCATAGCATTTCAATCCTATACAGAAGAAGGGGACAAGAAGCAGTCCTAAGCAGAGTACAGCACTGCTTCACATAGTGTCCCAAGCCAAACACCTAGAATTCAGCCTTGAGTAGCATGCCAAATGAAGACAGCAGCAACAGCCTAAGGCAATGACGGCATTAGGGCTGAGAGCTGCTTGCACAGCAGACCAGGCAACAAGATGTCAGAGTACAGAGGAAATGCAATGCGTGGGTGGAGCCTGAGTTCCTGGCAATTTATGGGTGAGAAATAGCCTGACAGGAAAAGTGGGGTGTGCATACCTCTGCATCATGGTGCCCTAATCCAGAGAAGCGTGGGAGTACTCAGAAAGGAGAGAAGAGAACAGGAGATATGCGGCAGTAGAACTAACTGAAAGGACTCAGGAAGGAGCCAGAGAATGGTGACAAGGAAGGAATAGTCAAGAACAACAGCGATGTCTTGAATCTGAGTTTCTCATGGAAGATTTAGAAGATTATTTTTATAACAAATAATATTTAAAAGTAAATAAGTGTTTGTCAGTTTCAGTGTCATCTGGTTTCCTGACTAGTACATACAATACAATCAGGAAACAAATCTCCTAGTCTAACACCTAAGATGGTTCCTTTGTCCTTCCCTGAATTCTCTAGGGCACCAAGATGCAGAACACTTACTGAGATCTCTTGATTCTTCCCTCGTCCTTGTGTCACATCCGGGATCTGAATTCTCCAAGTTCCACCTCAGCAATAACTTCCACATGTCGTGGTGCTTCCTGTCTGATTGACAGAATCTGCCACCAGTACCTTTCCAGTGGCTTGAAAGAAAGTTCCTTTACTGATCACACACAAACTTGACTGAACTCTCAAGCAACAATCACTGTCTCCTCTCATTTCCTAAAGCATAGTACTATACATAGCCATTATCACTATTTATGTGAATTTTTATGGACATTTCATCTCCTCTCTCAGACCGTAAGCTTGTGGGAAGAATCTGTAATGATTCGTTTTCAATAAACCTGCACATGGTAGCTGTAGAATAAATATTTGTTTGAATTTTGGCTGAATAATTATAAGTGGAAAAATAAGTTAATGGCATTCAAATGATATACAGACTGCATATGAGGTAATGTATTAAAAACAATCAGTGTCTGTTTTTAGTCTAGTAACTAATACTTATATTGACATTTATAAACTCCTCACATAAACATTGTCTTAAAATTCTTCCACCTAGAGATGTCTAGGAGGATCTGCATACATATATCCACGCATACCTGTTTTGCTATGCTATTCAAACATATTGCATTTAATAATGGTAGACTTAATTGAAAGACCTGAGTTTTTATTGAGCTCTGCCAATTACTGAGTCATGTATACTGGCTAACTTACTTTACCTCTCTAAGCCTCCAGTTTCTCTCCCATAAGTGATTCAATTTCTAGACTTGTTTTAAGGCTAAAATGATATGAGGAAACAGTCTGTTCAAAGTAGAGCTCAGTAATTCATAGGTCTTAAATAATACATGTCCTCACAGTGGAAATTGATAGCATATTTGCCCTTTTCCTTTTATCTCTTCCTTCTATTGCTTCTCTCCCTCTCACTTTTCCTCTCTCTCTTTCTTCAAACTACTATTTAGTTTACTGGAACAAATGCTGGTCTAGGAGCCAAAAGATTTGTGTAGCGTTTAATAGTTGAGTGACCTTGGGCAACATACTTAGTGTTTACAAATCTCAGTTTCCTTTTCCATATAATGAAAAACAAAAATGGATGTGAAAAATGCCATGAAAGCTATAAATCTTTATTAATCTATAAGTTTTTTATTAGACTTAAGAAAAATAACATAAGGTTATTATTACTGCCCTAGTTGTTTCAAATACTTGCCCTTGAGATCTTGCTCTTGAACTTGAGTATAATACAAACAGTTTTAAGGGATGCAGATTTTATTTCTTCAGCAAAATCTGAAATTGAAGTTTAATTTTAAGTATATAGATACCCATATCAAACAATTCAGTTACTGGAGCACAGGTTGGTAAGGCTAAAGTAAATCAGCTTCAAAGTCATTCTCATTTGCCTTTGTAATGTTTTGGTGACTCTATCTGGACATTGATACATGTATATTTAGAGAAGTAACAAAAATTCAGGCCTTGAATAAGGAATGTACCCTGTGACAGTTCGAGGGAAAACGGGAAGTTTACCACATTACCCATTTTACTTCATGGTTCAGAATTTTCTGTTCTCCTCATATAGTCTAGAGACAGGTGGACCTACTGGACATATGGTAATAAAACACCATTCTGATTGAACCCTACTTTCCTACTATCTCAGAATTATTACAAATGTTTTTCTGCTCATTGCTGGTACTGTGGGAGAATAAAATCAAATAAAACTTAGAAAAGAACTCCTAAAGTACTTTATTACTTAGTATGTTTAATCTCATCAGTAAAATCTGAAAATAGAAGCTGTCAGATATGCAAATACTCAAGAATTGGCTAGTATTTTGCTTAGCTCTTCATCATAAAATTTCTGCATGTTCTGGCAAAGATTGTCAAATCATCCTAGCTGAA
Source organism: Enhydra lutris kenyoni (assembly GCF_002288905.1). Classification (NCBI taxonomy): domain Eukaryota; kingdom Metazoa; phylum Chordata; class Mammalia; order Carnivora; family Mustelidae; genus Enhydra; species Enhydra lutris. Next base: position 33,428,285 of record NW_019154101.1, on the reverse strand, counting down.
GGAAAACTAATTTCCACAAACTGTTATTTGCTATATTCTTCCAAAAGTCTGTCATTACCACCTGTACACATTAGCTAATTATCTCCTGTCTGTTGTTTCAATAAATGTATTTTGTTTACAATTCTCTGTACCACTAAGTAAGAGGTCTTTAAAAATAATTGATAATGGAAAGCTTGAATATGAAAAAAATAATAAAAACTTGTGGAAAGTAATTATAATGTAAGGGAAGACTATAGGTAAAGAGCTGCAGGGAAAAAGACATAGTGGGTAAGAAAAGGACAGGGGGAGAAGATGCATTCATGTTATTTATTTGATACACTCAGTCATTTTTAAGAGGTGAGAAAATATGCATGTAGAAAAAAATAAGACATAGTTTTTACCAGGTTATGACTGGTGAGGAGTTCTTCGAGGAGAAGACATGGCATATCACCATTTTAAGGGAAAGTCCTGCATCTGCACCTGCATTTGACTATGGTATGAGTGAGAGTGAAAAATTCATTTATTGTGCAGAGGTACTCAAGTATTTTTGTTCTTTTTCTTAACACAGCAATAATTAAGTACCTTGACAAATACAATAATTGAATGCTAATTCGTAAGGTGAAAAATTTTAAGTGTTATAAAGTTTTTAAAGGACAGAAGTCTGTTAACATCTAACCATGGGCTCAGAGACTGCATAGAGTCCAGCTGTTTCACACCTTGTTTCTTAAATGGGTTGAAGCTGTCAAGAGAAACAAAGCAGGAAAGAGGAAGAAATCAAGCTGGACATTGGAGGTAAGTGTGTTGTAAGTAAATAGTAAGGTGACAATATCAAATCTCTCTGATGCTCAAATAATCATTTCCAACATCAGTCACTCTTTGCATATGAGGAATTTTTTTATGGCTTTTTATTTCAATTCCATTATGATTAACATACAGTGTTATTTTAGTTTCAGATGTATAAAATAATGATTCAACAGTTCTCTACATTAGTCAGTGTTCATTATGATAAGTGTACCCTTTAATCCCCATCACCTATTTCACCCATTCCCCCCAACCATCTCCCCTCTGGCAACCATCAGTTCTCTATAGTTAGGAGTCTATTTCTTGGTTTGCCTCTCTCTCTATCTTTCTCTCTCTCTCTCTCCTCTTTTTTTCCCCTTTGCTCATTCATTTTGTTTCTTAGATTCCACATATGAGTGAAATCATAAGGTATTTGTCTTTTTCAGATTTATTCTACTTAACATTATACTCTCAAGCTCCATCCATTTTGTTGCAAATGTCAAGATTTCATTCTTTATACAGCTGAATAATATTCCAGTGTGTGTGTGTGTGTGTGTGTGTGTGTGTGTGTATGACAGTTAAGCTGCTTCCATAATTTGGAAACAACAAAACTAAAAAACAATCTACCAAATGGGAGAAGATATTTGCAAATGATATAGCTGATAAAAGGTTAGTATCCAAGATCCATAAAGAACTTAACAAATTCAATACCCCAAAACCAAATAATCTAATTAAAAACTGGACAGACAATATGAAGAGACATTTCTCTGAAGACATATAGATGGCAAACAGACCCATGAAAAGATGTTCAACATCACTCATCATTAGGGAAATGCAAATCAAAACTATAATGAGATATCATATCAAAGCTGTCAGAATGGCTAAAATCAAAAACACAAGAAAAAACAAATGTTTGAGAGGATGTGGAGAAAAAGGAACCCTCATGCTCTGTTGGTGGGAATGCAACCTGGTGCAACCACTTTAGAAAACAGTATGGATGTTCCTCACAAAGTTAAAGATAGAACTACACTACAATTCAATAATCACACTACTGGGTATTTACCCAAAAAACAAAAACAGTAATTCTAAGGGATACGTGCAACCCTGTGTTTATTGCAGCATTAATTTCAGTAGGGTGTGAGGATTTTTAAATTACTCCCTCACACCAGAAATCAACATTACTTGAAATCTTTAAGATAATTTCTTCAGATTTCAGCCCACATTTCATAATCCCATCCTCAGACCATTCATTCTCTTTTCTCCCATCCCTTCCTCCAGATTCTTAACTCTCCTTAACACTTTTTGTATATGTCTATCTTGTGAACTACATGTTTTGTAAACATTTTTACAAGGGTATAAGAATATAAATATTAAATACACAGACTGAAGAATTTTTATTAAGTGAACATACCACTGTAACCACCACCCAGATCAAGCTAGAGAATACGACTGGGACCAAAGGACCCTTCTCTAAGCCCCCTAAGAAGTAGTTACTATTTTGATGTCTATCACAAGATTTTAGATCTGCTTTTGATTTTTCTATGAATGGAATAATAATACAGTGTGCATTCTTGTGTGTCTGACTTCTTCTGTACAATATAATGTATATGAGATAAATCCATGTACCAGTTTCCATTATAAGATTATAAAATTATAAGAATATATATATATAAGATTATACTAAAAATATTCATCCATTCAACTGTTTATTAGTGCTGACCTCAGTTTTCACCTATTAGTAATAATACAGCTGTAAACACTTTTCTGTTGAAAATATATTGAAAAGTGAAAATGCTAGATCAGTGGGTATGAGTAGGTCAGCTTTGTATATAATGACAAGGAGTTCTCCAAAGTAGTCATACCGATTTAAACCACCATTATCTACTAAAGTTCCAATTTCACTAATTTTATATTTGATATTTTCAAGGTATTTTGTTTGCTTGTTTCAATTTTAGTCATTCCAGTGGGTTGCAGTGGATTCTCAAAATGACTATTAGTTGCATTTTTCTGATGATTAATGATATTGAATATCTTATAGGCTTATTAGTTGTGTGTCCTGTTATAAAAATACTTCCTGGATTTTTTGCTGATTTTTCATTGGATTGTCTACAATTTTTTTTTACTGTTTTGACTTCTTAATATGTTCTGTTTAAAAGTGCTTTGTTGGACATATTATTGCAATAAAGTCACCTTCTTTGTGTTAGCCTTTCAGATTCTTATTGATGTTTTTAATAAAACTCCATTTATCAATATTTCCTTTATGAGGCTTCAGAGTTTTCTTGTTCTCTATTGAAGAATTCCTTGCCTATCCCAAATTAAGAGGTTTTCTTCCATTTTCTTCTAAAGTTCTATTGACTTCTGATTACCAAGTAGATCTACAACTAGTATGGAATTTATTTGGGGGTGTTAGGTGCAGATATCATGTAGATATCCATTTGACTTTGCACCTTTTTTTAAAAAGATCATCTTTATGCATTATACTGCAGTCATTTGTTTGATCAATACCACACTATACTGTTTACTTTATAAAACTTAATATCAGGTCATGTAAACTCTTAAACTTTGGTCTTATTCTTCTTCAAGACTCCACTATTCTTCTCTTAATCTTTGCATTTTAATATATATATTAGAATATACTTGACAATTTCTACAAAATTACCTGTTGAGATTTTGATTGTAAATGCAGTAACTCTATAGATCAATTTGGAAAGAATTGCTTATCTTTGTAATAGTGAGCTATCTAATCCTTGAATACAGAATATCCCTCCTTTTATTTCAGTTTTACAGATTTCAGTGTAAAAATATTTCACTTCTTTAATAAGATTTATTCCTAGATATTTGGTATTTCTTGAAAACATGGTGAGTAATATATTTAAATTTTAAATCTTACTTAAATTTTAAATGAATAAAATATAGAAAAATCATTTCAATTTTTTGTTGGTATATTAAAAACCTATTTTAATCACCTTTATTGAGATCTTACTTATATAAGATAAAGTGTACCATTTTATACGATGACATACAACACAAGAGTTCCATATTCTTATCAGCACTTGCTATAATCAGTCTTTTAAATTTTAACCATTATAATGGGTGAGTAGTGGTATTAATTTGATTTTAATTTTTTATTTCACAGATGAATGTAGATTTTCAATATCTTTTCATGAGCTTTTTGGCCATTTGTATATCTTCTGTTATATATATATATATATACATGAAGACATACACATACATATACAGCTAAATTAACTTATTTCTAGTAGGTTTTTTAGTTGATTCTTCTAAAATTTTATTTGTATGAAACCACTGAAACAAACCAAAAAGTACAAAAATTTGTACAATTTTTTTCTTGCCATATTACATTAGCTAGGATGTCTAGTATAGTGCTGAATAAAAGCAATGAGAATATTTACCCTCCTTTTTTCCTAGATATTAGGGAGAAAGCATTCACTCTATTAGTATTAAATAGAACTTCAGCTATAGGAATCTTATAAATGTCATTTATCAGGTTCAAGAAGTTCTTTTCTAGTCATAGTTTACTGAGTTTTACTTAATCTTTAAACAAGTGAGTGTTGTCAAATACTATTTTTGTATTTAGGACATAATCTGAAATTTTTCCTTTATTATTTTATATAATTGATATTCAAATGTTGAATCAACTTTGATTTCCTAGAATAAACTCTTCATGGTAATCCTTTTTGCTGGACTCAATTTACTAGAATTTGGCAAGTATACTTACATCCATACTCATGAGGGATATTGACCTATAATTTTCCCTTCTGTAATGTCTGTTTTGCTATCAGTATCAGAGCAATTCTGGTCTCATAAAATGAGTTGTTACATATTTTCTCCTCTTTGATTTTCTAAAAGAGTAAATGTATGATTGAGATTAAACTTTACTGAAGTGTTTGATAGAATTCACCATTAAAGATCTTTGAAAACCTGAGGTTTTTCTGTAAAAAAGTTTTTAATGACAGAAACAATTTCTTTAAAAAATATGTTTATTTGGATTTTCTCTTATTGTCTTGGGTCAGAATTGGTAATTTGTTCATGTCATTTATTATTTGAAAATATATTGGGATAAATTTGTTCATAGTATTTCCTAATTAGTCTATTCATGTATATAGGATTTATTATGGTGATCCTTTCTTTTATTTCTGATATTGGTAACTTGTTTCTTCCCTTAAACTTTTTCTTCCTCCATCTAACTAGGGATTAATCAATTTCATTGATCTTTTCTGAAAACCATTAATTTTCTCTATTGTTTTGTTTGTTTCCTATTTCATTTGTGCTATTTTCCCTATTCTTTCTTTCTTTCTACTTAGTTTGGGTTTACTTTTTTTCTTTTTATTGCTTATTTAAGATGGAATCTTAAATTTTTTCATTTTAAATATCTTTTTTCTCTTCTATTATAAGAATTTAAGGTATACGGTTTCCTTTAAACCTTGCTTTATTTCTTAAATTTTCAAATATTGCATCTTGATTATCATTGTGATCAAAATATTTTCTGATTTTCATTGTGATTTGTATGCTTTCAATTACTTAAAAATATGTCATTTAATTTCTAAATATTTGAAGTTTTCCACATTTTTTTGTTATTGATATTTTAAAATATTCTTTTGTTGGGCACCTGGGTGGCTTAGTCAGTCAAGCAGCTGCCTTCCCCTCAGTTCATGATCCCAAGGGCCTGGGAGGGAGTCTCACATCCAGCTCCTTGCTCAGCAAGGAGCCTGCTTCTCCTTCTCCCTCTGCTGTTCCCCTGCTTATGCTTGCATGTGCTCTCTCGCTCTCTCTCAGATAAAAAATAAAATATTTAAAACAAGAAATAAATAAAAAATATTCTATTGCTGTCAAAGACAATATTATTTCAACTCTTCTAAGTTTTTTATGCCTTGTTCTTCATTTGCTGTCTTGGTGCAATTGAAAAGAATGTGTATTTTCTATTGTTGGGTAAGTATTCCACAAATGTCAATAAGGCAAGTTGGTTGATGATGTTGTTTATATACTCTGTAAACTTACTGATTTTATTTACTTGTTCTATCCATATTGACAGATGGGAGTTGAAATCTCCAACTATAATAATGAAGTTGTCTATTTTTTTCCTTCATTTTTATCAGTTATTATTCCAATACTTACATTGGCATACAATTTGAGATAGATATATATATTGTACTGATGTTTTTTGATGAGCTATGAAATAGCCCTCTTTATTTCTGCTATAATTCTTATCTAAAAGCCTGTATTTTCTGGTATTAATAGTCTCTTCACCTTATAATCCATGCAAGTATGGTTTATCATTTCCAAATTTTACTTTTAACCAATCTGAATCTTTATATTTAAAAATTTGTTTCTTTAAAGTCTTGCTTTTTATCTAACTTATTTCTGCCTTTTAATTGGAGTGTTTACCTTTTACATTTTACATAATTTACAGTACAGTTATTATTTTATAATGCGGTATCTATTTTACTCTGTTTTTTTTGTGCCTTCTTTTCTCTTTCCCTGTCTTTTTGATTGTATATTTTCAATATCCCAGTTTACCTCCACTTTTGGATTATTGGTTTTTTTATTTGGTGCTGTTTTTTGTTTGATCTAAGCTTATTTGAGAATATGCATTATTTACTTCTCACAGTAAATACCATCAAATAATATTATTTCTCCTCATTAGTAATGTAAGGACCCTTAGTTATTTTATCTTCCCATTTTGTGCACTGTTTTTTAGGCCTTTTTACTTCTATATATTTATGAAATACCTTTCCTTCTACTTTTGCTTCCATAATATTTAAATTTGTAACTGTTTTTTAAAATAGCATATTTAATTATATTTTCTGGATTTGAGTTTCCACCTCATATTATTTTCATTCTTCCTGAAGAGCTAACTCTAACTGCAGATTTACTGGAAATAAATTCTCTCTGATCTTGTTTTTTCTGTAACAATCTTTAATTCTCTTTAAATCTTGAAAAATTATTTCAAAATTCCAAATATAGACTTGTAAGTTGACAGTTTTGATTTTTTTTCTTTTGAGGGGATGGGGTTACAAATGTCATTCTCCTGTCTTTCAATGTGCATTTGTTTCTGATGAGACATTTTTAGACATTCTCATTTTTATTCCCCTATATATAATATATTTCTTTCTCTTACAACTTTCAAGATTTTTCTCTTCATCATTATCAGGTTTTTTCTCCATGAATTTATTATTGTATCTGTGAATTGTCTGGACTTTCCAAGTACACAATCCCGTGAAAAAATTGACAGCTTTGCTTCTTACTTTACAATTCTTAAGTATTTATCTTTTTTCTTGGTTTATTGCACTGAGGAGGATCTCACTATGATGTTGAATAGAATGGTAACAATTAGCATCTTTGTCTCATTTCTAATTCGGGGAGAAAAGATGTGCATCAGGAGCCCACTAGAGACATAGAGTCACGTGGTAAAGTCATGGCCAACTATATGTAAGGAAAAACTAAGTTAGTTTCTTTTCTACATTAATAACAACAACAACAACAACAAGTAGGTATACTATTCTTGTAATAGGCTTTGGGCAATGCAGACACCTTAATTTACCTATCAACTATAATTACCTGTATTAGAATAGAAAGGTCAAAGTAATCATATAGTCCAACAATCTCATAAAATGCTGAGATCTCCTCTCCAATGTCTCCTAAATTGATAAGACGTCTTCACTTAAGCATTTCCAGAAATAGAAAGGTACATTTTATTTTTGAAATTTTTTGTTACAAAAGCATACATCAAATAATTCCAGAATCTACATGTGTCCTCCCTTATTCAAACAGGTAGGTTTTCCTAAGCACTCTTTCTACCACTCTTTCCTAAGCACTATTTTAAAGAAAAATGAAACAAAATTTGAGTTTTCTCTCTCCTTTTGTATCACTTACAATTAGGTTTGCTTGAGCAAAAGAATAGGAGTAGGATGGCGGGGGGTGGAGCAGGGGCGGGAAGCAGTAGCATACACAAAATAGAATTTTAGGTCTCCCTCAAATAAAATATCTGCGTAGGTACCCCAAAGAAGCTTCCCAGACTCTGTCACATGTCGTTTCTGCTTAGAGTCCCCTGACAAAACTTACTCATCTAGCCGTAGCTAACTGCAAAGGAGCATAAAAGCTGTAGTAGGCATTTGTTTTGTAGTAAGTTTCAGCTGACAATCAATCACTGCTCAGGACTCAAGCAATCCCCTGCTATGGTAACTCATCCCATCTCCTAAGGCTGCTCCTCCTGTTCTGCCACTGCTTTCCAAACCCTTCCCTCTGCTGTGGCTGCTGAATAACCCTGCTGTCTACTGTGCCAGAATTTCTGTTTACTGCCCTTTCTCTGTGGCTCTGTGTCCATCATACTGCAGTAACTCTCCTTCTATGCCTTAGATTAAAACCCTCCCAGAAAGTGGATTTTGATTGTTTTGCGTAATTACTGCATAGTGTAGAGTGTCCCAACGGGGCACAGCTGTCAGACTAATTCATACCCCAGAATCCTGGCCAGCAGAGAGGGCTCCTTACAGTTTAAATTCAAATTCAAATTTTTCCAGACCATAAAAATTGCTCTTGTATTCTATGTGAACTACAAAGGACTATTTAAAAGGACGTGGAGTATGGGATTTATTTAGTTTTTCTAGACCACAGATAATCTTCCTAATAGATTTTGCATAGAAAATTGAAAAGAAAAAGACACTAATTTCAGCCTGTTAAAAGTCACTGGCCAGATGTTGTAAACAAAACAAGACAAAACAAAAACCCCACTAATGAAAGGTCTCCCTGGAGATTTAAAATCTTTATATTCAACCTAATGCCCTTAAAGAGAGTATCACATTTCATTGACATACAAGGCATTTGAGTTAAATTAAAAGGTTTGAAAATGTCCTTCTCTGAATTGAAGTCTAAGGGACAGGTTCTGAAGTTTACCTACTTTCCTAGAAGACTTTTACTTCTTTCTGCCATAAACTGAGTAATTTTTTTCAATTTGACTGGATGCCACTCAACCTTCTAAATTAGGCCTATAGTTGGATGTTCAGTTCAGGTGAAGTTGAATCAAGAGTCACACTTTGTTCAGGTATAGGAAGCAAGCAGCTAAACTAGAAATTGGTTTAAAAGGTAAAAATAAAAGTTCTTTTTGTTCAGAATTCAAGAGGAGGGAAAAGACAAATTAATTACATATTTTAATTGGTAGGCTTCCCAAAAATCAGTGGTCAGTTGTTTTCCATGTACTTGACTCAAGAAATAATTTATCTGGGAGAAACTAAATTTAAGAAGAAGCAATATGTTTAACTTCTTTTAAACAGACCTGACATAGTTATGACCTTATCTCCACAAGTAATTCAACATTTTCTTTTTCTATTTTTTTTTTTTTTTCTAAAACCAACTAATTTGCAGTTACAATGTTCATTCTAACCGATAGCCTGCAAAAACTCACTTCTGGGTTATTCATAGCAAAATGATTCTTTTCCCCACCCCCACCTGATTCTGATGTGATGAGGTAACTTGAGCAGTTGTGTGAGTAACTCATTTTCCTCATTGCTGGGAAAACATGAGTTGCTTGGGGGGAGGGGAAATGCTTTTTTAAAAGCGTAAACCTTGGCCTGCTGCAAGTTTCTATTTTAAAGAAAAATGAAACAAAATTTGAGTTTTCTCTCTCCTTTTGTTCACCTTCATTTTGTAGAAAAGAAAGATAATTGCCATAGTAAATGTTGGTTTAGAAGACTGCTATATTTGTAGAGGAATTTGGGAGAAAATAGATTGGAGAGACTATAAATATTTTTTAAAAATTACAAAGGCAATAGGGCTGTAGGAGGTAGAGAACTTGAAGCCAAAATCAGAGAAAGAGCAAGTTTTGAGAGAACATCTAATAAAGACTAAAGCATGGCTTGGGTGACTTTTACATATAGGCAGGCAGGTTCTACTCATGTGTTGAAAATATTTTTTCCTGGTTTCTGCATTGTTCCTTTTCCTTGACCCTGCAAGGAGCCACAGGATAGGGAAAAAAAAAAAAAAGATAGTAATTAGGATATTCAATAGGAATTACCTGAGCTGACAACTCCCACAGGGCAGGTAGCAAATGCCAGGGCAAAAGCCAGAAAGGGACATGGGCCTCTGCGTAGGAAATTGACACCTTTGTGCAAGGCCTCTGCTGATCTCATTGAATGAAAAATCCCTGAAAACCCAGGAATGTGTTTTACACGTGAAAGTCCATGGTTGTTTCTGTGAACACTTACCTTTCTGTCTGTGAACTATTATCCCCTCTATCCTTCTTACCTCACACTTCTGTCCCGTTACCCACCTGCTTGCTTATTTTACTTTGACTTTTTCTTTGCACTTCATTGACTACTCTTCTAGCCCTTTTATGTAGCTCACTACCTTAGGTTATCCCTCTTGTCTGTGTACTCTGTGCTCTATAAATGTTTCAATGCTTACAAGTAATACGAGGAGGATAGTCCTCCAACTGAGCAAGTAAGTAATCTAATTTGGTATCTTTCATCTGCCCTAAGCAAATGACACAGACAATGGGCCCCCAATATTGATGAAGTTACATGCTTCCCAAATCAAGAGGGCTTAGCCTAGGCAGCTGCACCTGAGGACTCCACCTGTTCACAAATTCTGAAAAAAGCAAAAGTTAAAAGAGAGATCAATTATGAAATGTACGTATCAGAAAGGGTCAAACAAAATTTGTGTTGGTTTGTCCTCTTCTTGAAACAAAAAAGCTGACAGCTATATATCCATTGGAGACATTGAGTCTCATGGAACAACTATGCTTCATCTAAATCCAGTAATCAACAGCACAAAAACATTAACAAAACCTTCATAAGACAGTGAGATCTTACAGAAAAATTGCTATGTTTTTGAAAAACACATTTGTTCTCAAAAAATTTTGTTTTTGTTCTCAATAAATTTTAAGTTTACTTTGCAACTATTTTTGTTCTCAGTAAATTTTAAGTTTACTTCACAACTCCAAATGTTCAAATTTTGGTGTAGGGTTTGACATAAGAAAAAGCTTCCTAAAAAATATTTACAACTTTCACACCATGGGCCATGACATCTCCTTACCACAACACTGTCACCTTGCGTATATAGTTATTGCTAATTATTGCTCAGCTCTGGTGGAAGGGGATTTTCCATAGTTTTGTCTTCCTACTAAACCTTCTAACTTTGTTCAGTTTGTGTTGCCGAGCAGTAACACAAGAATTACAGGCAGAGATGCTAAAATAAAAGTTATATTGAGCCAAAATATCCCCAAGCTATTTTTTTTTTTTTTTTAAAGAAAGCATTGCCACTACTTCTACTAAAAAGTTTGAAGAAAAGATGATAAAAGGGTATGGAAAATAAACATGTAGAACTTCAGACCATGGCACAGCCTCAGTGTAAGGAACATTTATTCACACTTACCATGTAAACATTCTCTAAGAACCTCAGTGGGTCAGGCTTAAGCATGTTACGTAAGGAAATGGTACAGACAATAATCTGAGGGACTAACTATAAAGCAGAGGTTGATCAGGGTCATGAGGAAATAATCAGAGCCTTGACAGTGCCAGAACATATCCTAATAAAACTATGGTTCTCAATCGTGTTTCTAAACCAATAGTGTGCCACAGATATAATTAAATATTCTGTGGGGGAGGAGGGAAAAACATGCCATAGCCAAAAAAATTGGGGAACACTGGATTAAATAGAACTCTTTACTGTAGAACTTTTCTGTATGTAAGTCCATTTTGAACCACCAGAAAGAGTGATAAAAATGCAACCCTTTCCAAACTAATTGGACCGTAAAACTCTCTGATCACAGAAAACATCATTAATACCACCCAGAACACCATTCTCCCAAAGAACGGATTGGAGAATGCATTCTGTGAAGTTAAATCTTTGATATCAATATCTTTATTGAACATTATGGCTCTTCATCAAAATGATGAATTAATATAAGAATAGCTACATATGTAATTTATATTATCTAATTTAATACATTATCTAATTTAATCATCACTTTCCAGAAAGTATAATCAAATAAGCAATCAACAAATTTATTATGTGTAAGCACTCTGTAATACATGATCATTGCTTAAAGTTTATACGGATTTTAGAAATACATTTTGTACTTTGGGGAAAATTTTGCATTTCTTTCCATGTGCTTGTTTTCATAAGAAAATGTAGTATGAACAATTATTGCATTAATTGTAAAGTACCTGCATCTTAATCTTTTTATCTCCTCTATTGTTTACAAAGTTTTTTGGAGATTTTCTCAGTTCAGTAAATAGGTAGAGTGGCTCAAAATGGAAAGATTGTTTTGTGTCCAAATATTTATTAAGAAGTCACTCAGATTATTGTCTGTACCATTTTTAAGCTGATGATTGAAAACTCACCTGTGAGTACCAAGGAATTGTTTCTCTCTTTTGATAGCTAGAGTGACTCCTTTCTGCATTTTTCCTACATTACTGATATCCAGTCTGAAAACTCAGGGTCTCTTTCAGATGTAGATAGGGCCCCTTTACAAGCACTGAAATTGTTGAAGCCGCTTATTTTTATACAATAAAACCTACATATAATATGTGTCATCCTATAACCCTCATGCTAATCCAAAATAAATAGAAATCATACAGGAACTGAAATCCTTGAAGCATAGCTCCATGGGAAGGCAGTGTTTTAAGATATTTACATTTAAAAGAAAGGCAATAATTCTTTTAACTTGAAAAACCTAGTAATTTTAGAAGTTTGGGAGACAGTTAAGTTTTATCCAAGGCAAAAATGTCCACATAACTTAATGTTCACATATCTTAAAAAAAAAAAAAGATTTTTAATTCAATAATCATTTGCTAATATCTGCAACTTTCTTTAAGGCTAAATAAACGAGGAAGCCATCTTGTTTTCCACATCACTGGCTCTAGCAAGCTATAGAAGATCACCATGACAACAGGAGCTGGTCTGCCTGGTGTGAAGACAACAGTATAGGCCTCATTTCCTAAATGCATGTTTCCACTAAAGTTGAATCACCAATTAAAAGACTCCTTTCTGTCCTTGGGGGCTTCAGAGATGCAAATGGTGTTGGGAAGGCTGGCAGGTCAGCTGCTATACCTAGTAACTCCTCCAGATTATCTAAAAATAAAATTACTATTGTTTAAAAAGACAGAAAGTATTTTTGAATTATACAGAATAGGAGTTAATACTTAAAATCAAAAGACTTGCTTGAAATTGTGAACTACTTCACAATAGTTGTGATCACTCCTTAAATCCCTGAAAAAAGACAATTCTGAATGTGTTTTTAAGTATCTTATTATGATATTATTAGATACACAAAAATGTTTGTTAATGCTTTGTCAATCATTATGTGAATAGCAAATACAGACTTAATGACAAAAATTAATATTCTTCAAAAGATATGAAAAAGTGTGATGATTACAAAAAAGTAAAATTTAGGGTGTGGTGCATAAACAATGAATCTTGGAACAATGAAAAAATAAAACAAAATTTTTTTAAAAAGTAAAATTTAAATTTTATCCTGATGATAGTCCCTAAGAATACCTTTATAATTTAAGGCAAGACCATAAAATAATTTTTTAAAGACCGAGGTTCATAAAAGAGAATTTTCTTGACATTTAACGCTCAGAAGGCAAATGTCATTAATGGGTTTTGATTTAAAAAAGAAGTGTATGTCTATTTTAGTGGATCAGTAAAGAAACTAAACAGTTTAATGGAAGTATTTTTTAATAAATACAGTAATTTTAAAAATAGAGATCAGTATTATTCTTTGTGCACAATGACAGATGATAACTAATGCTTGTCACCTACTTCTCTAACATATATTAGTCTCTGAATTTCCCTTTTCTGTACCAACTTGATGAATAGATATTTCAGTTTTGACATTTTACAGTCCTTATTTACAAATGAAATGCTAAAAATATCCAAATCATGTTACTCCGTATATTTCTTATCTTTATAGTAAGAAAAGGAGGATACAAGAAATTCAACGTAATTAATTTTCAGGTAAAATTACACATTTCCATCAGTAGGCATGTGATAAAGATATATGTTATTAAATGGAGCTATTTAGGAATTAATGTGGACAAAATTAACGATACACACTAGCCAATTTTCTGTAACGTTGTGTTTGTATATTTAACTGTTTCTTTGTATACCTAATTAAATATTTGTTGCAAAGTCTCATGGGAAGCTCATTTGCATGTACCTTGTTATAATGGCTAAACACTTTCTCACTAAGTATCGCCTGATGAATAGATATTTCACAAATGCCTGGCATTGACACAACAACAAACTATGGACACATGTCATTATTACTGTAGTTCATCAGACAACTCTCCATGGTTCTCTCTGCATAATTAGGCTCATTTAGGAATCACTCATTTGCTTATGAGTGGTAACCAGTCTAGCATTGCATTTTAATTTTTAAAGTTTAATTGAAGTAAAAATTTGTTCCATTTTTTTTTACTTATTTGAATATGTATATATATTTGAATGTGAGTTCACACACAAGTCTGATTTTTAAGAGAAAATGTCACAACAGGAAATAAATTGTCAAATGAAGATACAAACTGAAATAAGAATGAACAACAAAAATGTTAAAACTGTATCTTCTCCACACAGTTATAGTGAGAATCACAAGACAATCCAGGCAAATAAAATGACCAAGGACAGTAGGTTTCACTAAGTATCAATTTCCTCTTAGCTTTTTCTTTAGAATGAAACAATTTAGAGTGACCTCAAAAGAACAGTAGGTAACTTGTGAGTTACTTTTTCTAAGAGATTCACAAGGTACACTGACGTGGTATGAACAGATGTTGCTTATGTTTAAAATGTTGTTAATGCTTAAAACCAACTAATGTTAGTTTTAGTCATGTGACATCATAAGAGCAGAAGTCATTATGCCTTCTTCCACTTCCTATGAGTAATTGGTGCACTGATTAATAAGCCTTTAACACATTCAAATCAATATTTTGTAATATAAATATTGTTTTACTATTTCTTTCACATATTTCTAACTTCCTTAAATATCTATCTTTACAGATGTTCTCAACATCTTCCAATTTAGCATCATCTATAAATTTAATTGAGTGCTTTTTTTTATCCCCCCTTGTAGATCATTAAAAAGTGTGGCAAATTAAACCACAACGAACTTCTAATAGACCCCATATTGCCTTGTCATGTAAAACGTTTTACCTCACAAAGCACCAAAATGAACAATAATGTTTTAAATAATGCAGGAGCTATGCTGGTATCTCATTTCTGCCAAAAGAAGAACCCTGAACATTCCTTGCTAGGAGATTACTAAAATTTGTAACAGTTATGGCATCCATAATTTTGATATATGAATAAGTTATATTAAATCAACTGGGCTAAAATTTCTAAAGACACTTGAATCAACAGTTTTATATGACATATGTGAAGCTATTTTTTATGTACATATGTGAATGAATGAATGCATATGTCAATGCAGAAACTCAACTGCTCAGAGAACAGACTGGGAAATAAAATCTAGGGAGAGGAATTTAGGGGCACTGTGACTTTTTTCAGTTTTTTTGTTTTTTGTTTTTTGTTTTTACAGTGAGCACGACTTACTTGAGTATTTAAAATTCAAACCTATTTCTATATATTATAGAATGTACCTGCATGATCTGCCTTTACCCCCAAGTTGTGGCTCTTAGAATCTGGTGACACGAAGTTGCTCAAAGAAGAATGGCATTTGCTAGTTCAGGCCAATTATCATTTTAAAATATCAAATTGTGTGCATCCAGTCTATCAACAAATTTACCTTGAGAACATATTTCATGGGAGACATTTTGCTAGGTGGTCCAGGGAATGCAGAGTTCATTTATGAAAAGACAGTGTGGTTTCGTGGTTAGGATAAAAAGCTCTGACTTTTTAACAGCTACTAGCTGTGTGGCCTGAAACAGATTCCTTGGCCTCTCTGAGCATCTATTTCCCCAGTTTACAAATGAGTATCACCATATTGCCCATTTCATAGGATAGTCATGAGGATTAAATAAGGTGGTTTTTGTGATTTTTGTAAAACCTTAAGAATAGTGCCTGGTGCTAGGTAAGAGCCCTCTAAATGTAGTATTTATTTAAATTAATGAATTCAATACAAAGCTATTGAGAAATGTTGCCGGCTATCTTACATCCTTTTGGTAAAAAGGAGGGTTGTAGGTCAGTGCTATAGACCGAATATTTGTGCCCCCCCCAAATTCTTATGCTAATACCGAATCCTCAGCAAGATGGTGTTTAGAGTTGGGGATGCAGAGAGAAGACAGCCATCTATAAGACAGCAAGCAAGCCTAACCAGATAATAAATCTGTGGGCACCACTATCTTGAACTTCCCAACCTCATGAACTGTGAGAAATAAATTTCTACAGTTTACAAGCTACCGAGTCTGTGATATTTTGTCATAGCCAGAGTGCACTGAAGATGGCAAGCCAATAAGCATATAAAATATAATTAATTAATTAATTAATTAACAAAAGCAGTCGAATGAATTACAATAAATGATCTCTTGATGGAGTTTATGTTCTAATTAAATGGAGAAACAAACCAAGTAAGTCTTGTGATACAATCTGCTACATTACCATGATCCTCTGAATAAAGCCATGGGGAAACAGAAACAAGTGATTTGTTGTACCTGTGAATAAAGAAAGTTTCAGAAAGGATATGATATCATTGTTAAAGCCTAAAATAAAAATATAAAATGCAGACCTTGAAAATCATATTAAGCCAGGCTTTCCATGCATGCTTCCTCTCATGTTTATAGATGCAAGTCCAAACTCATTAGCCTTTGAATAAAATATCCTACATAGTCTGGCTCCAAATTATCTTTCCAGTTTCATCTTTTTCACTCCACCTTAACATCCTTAACAGAATTTCATCCTATATCCCTATCATCTCTTATCCAACAGTGGTAGGTACAGACGTGCCTTAAAATTTACAATCTCTCAGATTTTAGAATGGTAATTCAGTACCCAACTTTAGATGACGAGAGGTCTGGAGTAACACCATATAATCAAGTACATCATTGCATCTGCAATAAAGCAAGACTAATCACCTAAATTCCAGTTCAAGTGAGGTTCTCTTGACAACTGAGGTAAAATCAGATCAGGGTTAACACCAAAAGAGTAAAGACAAAACTTTAAGTTTATGAAACTTTTGGAACTTTGGATTGTTTATTTCTGTCACCTAAAGGTGCTATGCTCTTTTCTTCCCCCTTGAAAATCTGTTACTAATGCCCTTCTGCTTTCTAAAAACTTTACCTTTCAAGGCCCAACTCAGATGTCATCATCTTGATGAAGGTAATCTATGACATGCGTGATATGTCTTTGGGTCTCATTAGCACTTTCTCAGTTCCTCTCTTTGATGATATTGTACATTAATTATTCATGAAAATGTTCGACACTTTCTTTTAACTGAACTTTCCAGGGCAGGGATTGTATCTTACTTTTCTTAGTATCCTCTGTCCATAATATAGCATCTGTCACGTGGCAGATGCTCAGTATTGGTGGTGGAATAACCTCATAACCATTGAGGAATATAAGGCAAGTATACAAGTGCACAAAAATCTATACTCAAGCTTCAAGCGATTGAAGTCATAGGAGTAGCTCAGACTGAAGGTTAAGAAAAAGTTTCACTTTACACCCATAGATTAAAAAGAGTATTTAGGAGACGGTAACTGAAGAAACACATTTATGAAGAGGACTCCAGGCTTAAAAAGTACATTGAGGAAGCAGTCCAGATGAGATAGAGGAGAGATTAATGCAGGGAACAAAAAGGAGATAAGGCTGCACCTGTGAGCTAAACTGAATAGAACTGGGAACTCTGTTGTTCTCATCCTATAGCACATCAGAGACCTGTATTTTTATGCTTCTGTAATGGACAAGTGAAAACCTAGGAGAATGAAATTGGACAATAAATCCTCCATTCCAATATGTTATGATTTGGCAGGAAAACAATTTATACTGACTAATAAGCAAAACAATTTTTTTAGGTGGATGGCTGATGAAGGAAATCATTGCTCATTCCTGCACACCGAACCATGAAAAACAAATACAGGTAAGTTGATTTGACCATGAGGCAGTAAAATCAATGAAGAACAGGTTAATAGTTTTCTAAAGGAAAAAAAGAAAAGATAATTGATGGACAAATTTTTAAAATGCTTTAGTATTTTATTCCAACACTAGAAAGAAACAATATTCTGGCAAATTTGATGAAAGTGCAGAAGATAATTCAGAATTTCTAAACCTAAGGGAAGAGGGAATATGAACTTCTGCAAAATTTTCACTGGTGGTGATGGGGTTACAGAATTCTTTTTTTTTTTTTTAAGAAAAGCACATAGTGTTCTGTAGGAGCACACTAACTATTAAAACTGATGTTATATATCTGATGACTTCTTTTTTCTAAATATCTTGGCTTTAACATCAATGGTTTCCCTTTACTGAATTGAAAGTTAGTAAAAATTCATATTTCCAAATGACATACATGACAGCAGATCCAGACAATTCTGTGGTGTGATTTTGATGAGTTCATCACAGAAATCTCTCTTCCTCCAGTATCAGCCTCTGGCCTATGATGGAGACTAAATATCAGTCCTCAGACACCATGCCATTGGGTAATACATCTACCTATTTGTTTTCCTATTTGAAAGTAAATATTTTCCAAAAGGTAATTGTTTAAGTTCGTATCAGCTATGATAATGTTTAGCACTTATGCATTCGTAGGCAGCTGCAAAGTTGAAGGTAGTGAGGGAGAATGTAGACACCGCATTTAGAATTACACAAAAGTGGTGCCTGGGTGGCTCAGTGGGTTAAGCCTCTGCCTTTGGCTCATGTCATGATCCCAGGGTCTTGGGAATCAAGGTCAGCATCCATCCAATTCTCTGCTCAGCAGGGAGCCTGCTACCCCCCCTCCCCCGCTCTCTCTGCCTGCTGCTCTGCCTACTTGTGATCTCCCTGTCAAATAAATAAATAAAATCTTTAAAGAAAAGGAATTAAACAAAAGATAGGAAGCATGTGTGTGTTGGGGCCTGGGGTGGGGGAGGGGGGAAGTTGCAAAGAGGAGTTGGAGACAGAGAAACTTTACTGTGTTTCATAAAATTAAGCACACGTAGAAGTGCATTCCTGAAATGCCAGCTCCTCTTCCCTTGCAATACATGGGTTCACAGAAAACAAAATTGACCCTCAGTTAATCATAAAATGGCATAAACCAGGAGCTTGGATCTCTCAGCCATGCCTGTTAATTCCAGTATTACTCTGCCAGATCCTTCTGATTTTTTTGAATTGCTCTCTGTTAGAAATCATTTTAGATTCCTAGGCAACTCTTTAAGAGATTGTATTGTGGAACCACTTACCAGAAAATATATATCACATTTACAAAAAAGAAAAAATAAACTAAAACAGTAATAAACACCTTCTCTTAAAAAAAATTGAGAATTGTTGACATAGAGCAGGATATTAGTTACAGGTGTACAACGTAAGGATTTGCTATCTGTGTACGCTGTGAATGACCACACAATAAGTCTGGTTAGCCTCCATCACCAAATAGTTACAAATGTTTTTTCTTGTGTTGAGAACTTTTAAGATCTACTCTCAGGAACTTTGAGATATATAACACAGTACTGTTAATCATAGTCACCATGTTGTACCTTACATCCCCATGACATGTATTTTATAACTGGGTGAACATGGTCAAAAGGTACAAACCTCTGGTAATAAACATCTATAAGTAAATGTTTACATTAAATCAGAGAAGGTGGTTTCCATTCTTAAGCAAAAGACATAGTACTGAACTACTTAGAAGTAATAACACCAATAAGTAAAGAATCCATTAAACTCTCAGTCTTATCCATTTTAGCATGAACTTTATTCTAATTTAATCACATGTCAATTAGATACTTAGTTCCTATCAACATAACTGCTCAAATCTTTTTTGGAACCGAAAGAAATAATAAATAAATAAATCTTGTTTTGCTAAATTTAATTGAAGGCACACAAAAAAATGTGATCTATGTTTAGAGTAATAGATTGGCTGACCTCTCCAACCACTTTCTTATATAACCTCCATAAGGCCTTGGAAGTTTTAAGGCAGAATTCACACAATTTTAAGTGTTAATATAGTCTCATGGCCCTCCAACTCACAAATTTAGATTTTTTTGCTCTATTTTTTTTCTGCATTTATCTAGAACAATGTCATGTCACCATGGAGTCTGGATAATTTTATGATGATTACACAGAGATAAGCGATAACATATAGTTTATGAATTTTGAGAAATGTATCTCTCTGTCTCTAATACACACACACCTGCAAATACATATAATTCTATTAACTCACTTATGCCCTAACCTATCTGAACAAGAATAAATAATGAGTTATTTTTAAAATGTGTAAATACAGAAAGATTTAAAAAAAAGTTATGACAAAATAATGACCACAAATAAACACTAAAGGAAAAATCCAGAGGAAGAATGCAGGCAGGAAATCCTACCTGAGGAACAGTGCTGTAATTGGGCCAACTCCTAGTGTATTGTTTCCTAACAGCCCAAGCAAAGGGACAACATGATGGATTACAGGGCTATCATTTTCTACGGAAAGAAAGCACACCAGTTCATCAACAGAGGCAAACTTTCCTATCCCTGAGTTCGAAGATGAATTTGTCAAAACGCTCTTTATATAAGGGCAGTGAGCTCCATAATGTCCCCCATAGCAATTTTACAAGCAATATAAAGACGTTCCACATGGCTATTCCTTATATTGCTCTGACACTGAAGCCAAGTGCACGCTAAAAGTTGTAGTTCTGGAACGGCAGTGTGAGAGGTGAAGCTGGGGAATGGAGAGAAAAAGGAAAAGGTGGCAGAAAGAAAGGGTACAGATATGCGTGTTTCTTCAACATGGTATTAATGGAAATTTATGATAAGCAACATTGAAAACCTGATAATTAATAATTACTTAAAATATCTTGCTTGAATATCAGCATCTCCCTGAGCTCCTGGTAAAAGATATATGGCAGATCATTTAGGTATACTAAGTTGTCAGTCATGCTACAGACACAAAGATGGCATATTATTATGACAACTGAATAAAATTATTATGAGTTTGCCATAGTAAATCTCCAAATCACATGCACATGAAGTGGTGTGCAGATAGTATCTGTTTTTTGTTATTTTGTTTTGTCTTGTATTTCTCCAGAAAATGGCTCTGTATTTTGAAGAAGAGCTCAGTAGAGGTGTCAAAGTTCTGCCCCACATGCACATAGCTTGTGTGGTCACTGAAACTCTTGGGTCACTGACGTGTTTAATTGGCTTCGTGGAGATCTTAGAACATCAAAACCATATTTCAAAACTCCATAATTTGCTTAGAAGGACAGGTGTTAGACATGTAATCCATAAAGGTGATTTTGTTGCCTATCACTTATAAAAGAAACTATTAGCTTCAGATTTGAAACTTTCCTTTAAACTAGAAAAATGTAGTTGGACATTACAAGAGACTTTATGGTTAGACCTGGGTTTTAATCTCAGCTCTGACAAATATTGGGTAAGTGAGTTTGAACATATGGCTTAAGTGTCATTATCTTCAGTTTCTTTGTCTATAAAATGGCAAGGATGATGCCTCCCTTGGAGCTTTTCTGAAGGTGAATGCACCATGTCCAAAAGACAATGCAAATATTAAATCATTCAATCAATCAACCTGCCATAGTTAGCAAGCATTCTGAATATTACAGTCCCAGCATCAGAACTAGGTATTTCTTTCTTTTCAGAAAAGCAAAGTCTCCAGTTTATTCCACTGAAGAATTGTTTATAATTCTTTGCTAAAAAACTTTTGGTCTCTAAATGCCAGAAATTACATAAAAATAAATATATACATAAATAAAAGAGGTAGGGAAGTAACTCAGGTAGCAAACATATCTCTCACTTTAGCTAGCAAAGTGAACCACAAAAATCATGAGTTTTATTCTGTCCATAACCTTTAGGACTTATCATTGTTTTTTAGGTGAATTTGGATAAAGAGATTTCACAAAGACTATCTAAAACAATTTCCCAAAGAAAAACTTTGCTAATATTTTCATGATAATCTTTATGGAAATAAATTTTTACTTAAACTAAACTCCAGTGAACCAATTACTCCAGGAGCTGCTACAATAAGTGAAACCTAGTGATTTCTCTCTGGCACCGAGCTAACATGTTTTCTTAGTAGACCATGACTTTACACCATCGGCTCATTTTGTACTAGTTGGGGCAGAGTCCCAAAATATGAAAAAGGGTCTCAAAAACCTGAGTGTATGCTAAGAGAGTAGCACTTTGCATGACTTTATCATGAAAGTTTGCTGACCTTGAGTGTGTTTATATAATAAATATGAATGAGCAATGCCTTTCCTTCCCTCTCTCAGGACATTGTATAAATGAGGACTATAATTCTATAATCAACTATTGTTTTCCTTTTATCTTGTTTATTATCTACAAAAAGGAGATGGTATTGACTCTCCTACCTGTTTATCTTCTCTCATGTAAAGGCAGTTTACGCTTCTTAATTAGACTAACCTGTATGCTAATTTTGCTTTCTCCTATTTACTAGTTGAGGGAATTTGAAATCACACCTACAAATCTTTTTAAACCTTGGTTTCTTCATTTATGCATAGGAGTGATAACAACTATCTCATGTTTAAAGTCAACTTTTCTACTCTACGGGGGAGTAAAATGATGTTTCATTCCCCTTTCATTAATGCACCAGTCTATAGAGGCAGACACTCACAGGGGATAAATGAAAGCCCAAGGAAACTTCAGTGCCACCTTTTTTCTCCAATGTTAAAAAGATAAGGAAAGGGAAAGAATTCCAATCAGCTAGGGATGTTAAGGGTTACACATCTTTACCACTCCAACCAGGCATGGGATACACTGACAACAAAGAAGGACGGCAGTCTTATCTTGACAGCCACTTACCCTTAGAAACCCTGTTCTTCTCTCACAAGCCAAAGGAATAACAGAACTTCTATCAGAAGATCCCAGGAAGGATATGAGCAGAATGTCAAGCCAAATTCATGTCTGTGGCCTCTGACTATCCCAGAGAAAGACTCGAAAAAGGCCCTAGTCTTAAAGGTTCAGTGGAACTGGGTAGAGCCTGGGTAAAGCCTGGATATAATGGGGGTAGGAGGCAGCCTGATCACATTTAGAGTAAGGAAGTGTTTAAGGGTGGAATTTGTTAAGGGTGACCAAGAAGACGGGGCCTACCATTGGCTAGGCAACCCCAGCTAAACACAGCTTTTTAAATGATAGCTAAAATTCAATCCTAAATGTTTAGTGATTTCCAAATCAGACTGTGGTGTTAGAGTCAAAGGCCTCACACATTTTTATAACTGAAGCCTATAGCTTTTAAATTTCTTAACAGACAGTTTTGTGACCAGTTTAATTGTACAAATCTCATTGTAAAGTGGTTTCTCCCTGGAAGAGTCTAGGAAGATGGAATTGTCCCAGGACCCCTTACCAAGATGAGATCCAAATGAAATACCATAGGAAAAGTGTCTGGCCCATAAGAGGCACTCAATATGTACTAATTTCTTACTGTTATTAGATTCATTTCTCCACTCTTACCAAAAAAAAAAAAAAAAAAGTAAATATATTTGTTGAACATCTCCTATGTTTTAAGCATTACACTTGATCCTGGGGCTAAGTAATGCTGAGGAAGGCAAATCCAGACCCTCATAGAATGTAAAGTCTGGCTTTGACCTATGCTTTAAACTATTTTTCCCAGAGATGGTCTTAGAATGTGATTTCTTAGAATGAGCAATCTACTAGGAGTTAAAAGAAAAAAATTAGGATGTTAGTTCTACCATTAATTAGCTATGACGTTTGAAAAGCCATGTAATACTCCTGGATGTTAGTTTCTATAGAGAAAGTACTTTGGACAAATAATTTTTGAGACACGTTTTTTTCTGAGCATAGGTAACTAAATGGATATCAAATATGAGTCTTTGGACTTGTGTGTGTATAGTTCAACCAACCAAGCTCATTAGTCTGCTTAAAAGTTATATATATAGAGAGATATAGATATAGATATAGATATACACACGCGCATGCACGCATGTGTGCAAGCACACTTTTGGGTGTTGGGTTTTTGGGTTTGGGAGGTTTTTTGTTTGTTTTCTTTTTTGTTTTTGTTTTTGCCTGATCCTATTACCACTTTCTCTTTATACCTACTTGGCTAATAATGACAACAGTGTCTTTTTGGCCCAATTTTAGCCATGTTACTGTGGCACAAAGGTTTGTAACCAAAGTGACTAGCAAGACTTAAAGTGCAATCATTGACAAACAGATCTCAGGGCACCCTCTCCAGCAGTGGACAGCTGCTCGGAAGCTGTCTACACCATGATTTAACACTGTGAACTTGTTTTGAAACAGCTCTTTTCGACACCAGATGTCCAACAATGGCTATTTTCACAGACCTTACAGAGTCTCTGCAATGCTCACGCATGTCATTTTGCTCCAGAATGTGCTATATCAATGACATGTCTTGACACCATCTCCTATCTCAGGTTTCCTGAAAAAAGGAAGGCACCGGGGTAAAATGCGGAGACTCCCCTGAACTGATTGGTAAGTCTCAGCCTTATCTAGATTCCCCCGTGTTTCAGGGTAGTTTTGTGCACTTTGGTGATGCTGAGAACAGATTGATACCAATAAGCCATTTGAGATAAGAACTAATTGGAAACAGAAGGTTGAAGAATGATGATGTTGGGAATGAGCAAAGGGGACAGACAAGTAATTATTCAGGCAGAATTTCTTTACACAAAAGGCAGATGGAAAAGGGAACAAAATTCCAAAGTCCATGGCAGAAGTAAGCAGCTGCACATTTCTTTTTTGTGGAAAAGCAAACAGAGTGAGTGATTCACTGGGTTGGTAATGGGCTCCACGGATCCCTAGGGATTCACAACGTGCTGGCAGCCCACAGCATGTACAATCACTCAGTGGTCTCAAGCTAGTTCACCTCAACTGACTCTAATTGTGAGGCATATGAGACAGGATTTAAGGGAGGACCGAGGAGAAACAGCTTCCGGTTCAGACACTGAATCAGGCAAAGGTGCGCCGCGAGGAAAGCAGGAAGATCAACACACACCCGTTCCACATTTGTAACGAGCCATAGATTGGATGTAACTGAACATTTCCATATATAAATATAAACTGGCTACAAATAAGAATCATGAGAAAGTGGAATCTTGTAAAATATTTCTCAAAATTATCATAGAGTCCTCACGTTGAGGCTACCTAAAGCTCTATGATCTCTACACAGAACTGAAAGACAAAGGCAATAATAATTAGTAATCAGGGTGAGAAACGGAGCCTCACAACTTCCCCCCAAAGCAAAATCCATTAGCAGGAACCTTACTCAGCAAGACTAATTTAAAAACTGTTTAACACTGTACTGGTTACAAAAAAATAACAAAGACCCAAAAAAATCTTCCTTAGTTTTTCTCTCAGGCTCTATCTGTCTAAATATTTATTCTAAAAAATATGTGTATATACACATATATATAATTTAGATAGTATATAATTAATCTATTCTCTATAAATTATTTATATATCAATTATGTACTTATAAATAAATACAATTTATATGCAAAATGAATCTATATTTATAACCTATCTAATATATATAACCTAATACATATAACCTATCAACCTAATGTATATACTATCTATCTAATATACATATTATCTATATAATATATATCTATATATACTATCTATCACACAACCAGAGTGACTTAAGGACAAATGTCCTTACAAAAACATTTTCAGGGACACCCCTCCCCGCAAAATGATCAAGTCAGAATGAAGCTGGGCCCCCAGTTAGCTGGAACCTCCCCAACTTCACAATGAAGAAAGTTTTTGATATGTAGAAAATTATAAAGAAAAGAAAGGAGAAATTAATAATACGCTATATGTTAATTAATTGAATTTAAATTAAAAAAAAGAAACTTTAAAAAAGAAAGAAGGAAGGAGAGAGAAGATCTCATACAAGGTAAAAGCCATAATTTGGTATTAAGTAGTAAGAAAACACAAGCCTGTTATCAAAGAAAACAAGAAAGAAAAAGAATAGATTCCAGAACAAGAGCAATAAGAGATTTCAGAATAATACATTTTAGAGTGGAATGAGTCCTGGACTTTTACAGTGATTGATTGGTTTAGGATTTTTACAAATTGAAGTTGAAGTACATCCAACTGCAACCACTTCTCTGCCCCAAAACCCTTCCATTTTCCCCTCAAATGTCTGAACTTCAAGCTGCTTCAGTCCAGACACCCAGAGTTCTTCTACTGGCCCAACCTTTCTTGACCCTTTCCTGCAGTTGAATAAAACTCAGTCTTCCAGCTTCCAACTCAAAGTCTCAGAGAAAACTGGTTTGACTACCCTTCCTACATCTAATATGGAACCTCTAGATTATTCTCCCATAAAACTCATGGCTTCTCTTGAACATTACATAATCCCATGTAATGTCTCTGTTTCTCTTCCCTCAAACTGTAAACTCCCCTTGGGCAGGGACCTGTCTATTTTGTTCACCACTAGGGTATCTAATCTCCAGCAAAGAGCCTGGCACAGAGTAAGGACTCAATAAAATTTGTTGCCGAATTAACACGACATAACCCTCAGAATCTCTCCTACACCTTGGCAAGTTAGAAAATGGTTGGGAGCAGAAAAAACAAACAAACAGACAAACAAAACAAACAAACAAAAAAAGACCAAAAGACTGATATTTATAAACAAAATATTAAATTTTGAAAAAGCAAGTAGAACTTTAGACACCTATTGCTAAAAGTATTAATAAAAAAAAATACATATAATTATATTATGCAGGATAAAAAGAGCAACAATTATGTCTAGGACTTACACAGCAATTAACCATGTGTCAGATACTATTCTTATTTATATTAATTCACTTAATCCTCATGACTCCCCTGATGATATAGGTGCTATTATGATACCCATTTTAGAAATAAAAACATTGAGGCACAGAATGTTAAATAACTTGCTGAAAGTCGCAAAGCTATTAAATGATGGAACCTGTATTAGAAAGCATTCTCCAGGGCAACAGAACAAATAGGATGTGTATGTAAAATGAGAGATTTATTTTAAGGACTTAGCTTATATGTTTGTGAGGACAGACAAGTCTGAAATCTGTAGGGCAGGCTGGAGGCCCAGGGAAGGGTTGATACTGTCATTAGAATCTGAAGGCAGGATGCTAACAGAATTCCCTCTTCCTTGGGAATGTTAGTCTTTTCTCTTGAGGCTTGCAGCTGAATGGATGGGGTCTACTCATCTTATGGAGGGTGATTAGTTTTACTTCAGTCACATCCAAAAATCTCATCCAAAAAAAATACCTTCATATTTACATCTAGATGGTATTTGATCTATGTTAATCACATCCAAAAAAAATACCTTCATATCAACATCTAGACTGTATTTGATCAAAACTGGGTACCATGGCCTAGCCAAATTAATATATAGAATTAGCCATCACAGAGGCAGTATACAAATTCAGTCTGCCCCCAGTATCCAAATCCTTAGTGAATACACTACCTAGGCATTTAGACTATAAAAATTCCCTTAAAGTTTATTTTCTACCCTTAAGACAGTGAAGAAAGCATAGGCATTTATGTGTATGTATGAGCATATGTGAGAATAAAGAATAAAACACAGAACCACTGTGCTTTAATAATTTCAAATGAGCTACATTATTTATATGGCAAGAAAAGAACTCAGCACTTCAAAGCAATTCTTACACCACAGTATCCCAAGATAGCAAAATAACTAAAGTAATAGTTATGTTTTTGAAGTAGAACAGTGAACAGAACTGGCAACCTGAGTTTTGCTTGTGATTGTGCCATGAGTCGGAAAGTGGCCATCAGTGGAGCCAAAAGTAAACACTCAGGATGGCCACGAGTTCTCCCCCACAGCATCTCCATCAACTTCCCTTCAAACCCAATATCCAAGTTGCACGTTCAGTCCTTGGAGCAAGGTACTGCCTCTAGACATCTGGGTTAAATAAAAAGTATGTCACCCTGTAGTTAATATATTAGTTCATGGGGACACTCTCACACAAGCAAAGTGTTGTTTATTATTTATAAGCCACCATAGCAGAAAGACAAGTCCTGTCATAATGGAGCATGGATCCATTCTGCTATATTTTTCACATCCATAAAGGAGGGATAGAATTTCCAATTATGGATGTTGACACATTATAGAATACTGAAAGAAGCAATCACAGAAGCACATTTCTCAGAGAATGGCTTCTTTAAAATACAGAGTCTGGCTTTACAGAAGATGACCACTGGAGAACTGAAGTAAATATTTGCAAGGATTTTTTTTTTTTTTTAAGTGCTGAGGATAACAGAAGCTGTTTCCTGAGAACTTTTATCTATCGTTAAAACAGATAACCTGAAGCTTGGCAGTGAACGGTATTCTACTCAGCCCCTGACATACCCACTTTTCAGTGTGAACCACAGTAGAGATGATGAATCAGCAGATCCCAGAAAAATAAGACCCTACAGGTCAGTTCCTTGGGGCAGAGCATCCAAATAGAATGATAGCTATATCATTCGCCAGAAATAGACATCAGTTCATCTAAAACATTCAAGTTAAAAAGTCCATATTGAGGAATCAAAATTTTATGTATAACTTAGAGGCATGATAATTGATGATTTGGAACACCAAGAAGCAATGTTTACATTTCAAACACAGAGAGCTTGATTTTCCTGGCATGAACATGAAAAAGACAAAAAGGATACACACAGTTACACGGGAGGAAACATGTTTCAGCTATGAATGTTTCACTGGAAATGACAAAAAGAGCCTATGGGAAAACCCAGAGGACAAGAGAATGGAGTGAACACAAGAGGGACTTTCACATAGAGATGATTTTAGGGGGGTAAGACTATCCTCTTCAAGGAAAGGAGAGAATAAATCACATTTCATAACTTCCCCTTTGCCTGGTCCCTTCAACTGCTGACTGTAAGGAGGGGAAAATTTGACCAATCTCCTGCTGGCTCCCCCCAAAACAATGCCATGATAAGGCAATTCTGCAGGGTTAAACAGCAGAAGCAATGTAGATAAGGTCAGAGAGGATATTATGAAAAGGATGTGATAAATATATTGGCTCAGAGAGAACATTAGAAAGGAAGAGGTGAATTGTGAAGCTGGTCGGTGCAAGGTTTAAAGAAAAAAAAAAGAAAGAAAAGCTTATTTGTCAAGGGGCTGTATAAACAGGGGAAGGCAGAAGTGAAATGCTCTCCCCAATTCTAAGTGAGATGTTGGAATAAAAAGACATACTGTCCATTTGAACAGAAAACTGGTCAGGAAGAGATCCTTTGGGGAGAAACTCAACAATAAACTGTTTTATGACACTCTTCCACTCCCATGCATCTGGGGTATATTGACCTCCTGTAGTGTGCAGGAGGTTGTATCTGAAAGGCAAAAGAAAGGTAGGTGAGTACAACAGGGCAAAGAGTAGAAGGTGGAGAAACATGAGGGGTCGTTCACACATGCAGCAGGTGGCAGCTGAGGCCTAGTGAGTTAACAAGCTCCCCCAGGTAAAATAGCAGATGAAGAAGACCAAATGGGAAAGTCTAAAGGTGGGGCAGGCAACTGAAAGATGTGGCAAAGTAATACAAAGAAAAATTGGATTATACAGTGGATTAGAAAGAGGAAGTATTAAATTTGGTGGAAAGGGGAAGAGAAAGCCTGTCCAATAAAATAGGCATTTGATGAGGCAAAGGGACCCAAATACAAAGTAGAATGTTTAACTGATTTCACAAAAATTATACAACCTGGAGATAATTCAATTATCCTGATCACTTGAGTAGCACAAATGTTACCAAGACCTAGTTTGGAGGTCCTCTTCTTCCCGAGGCCTCCAGCAAGTTTACAAAACCTGCAGTTCCTCTTGGCAGTGTATTCCTACCCCTGAGCTGACAGCTCAAGCTCTTAGTCACAGAGGAGCAAGAAGACAGTGGAAGCTTCTCAGGGTTCTGAAAGCCAGTCAGACATCTTTCTGTTCTACAAGGGTCAGCACTTCTGTGATTACTAGCATGTTCTAGCTATCATCTGATATGACTGAGTGTTTAACACCTGAAGCCATGGGGACACTAAAGTATTTTGAAAGAATGTCCCACAGTGTTGGCTATTGAAGCAACATTGGTTTTCTTGAGGTTCAGTTCACATTCTCCTTTCCTTCATTTCCTGACTGATCTTCTCTGGGTACCCACTGGAATATCCTTGAACTTGTCCTTGCCTTCCACTTCATGAGCGTCTTGGAAAGACATATTGTCAATTACCATAGTGTGTATTTAACCATTGTGGAGCCAAAGAACACATACCTGGGCTTTAAATCTTCATTAAGAGAACTGTTTTTTGAAATCTGAAAATACCTTTCCTTTAGTTTTGTGACTTTTCAACATGCTAATAAATTCTCTGCCTTTCTCAGTTCTAAAAATGAACAGATTGAAAAACTGTCATCCATAAGTCAGAGGCAGGTTTGCAGTGGGAGCATTTTTCCCTCTATCCTGTCCACCACAATACTTTTAAAGTCTATTATTCTTCATGTTTGTAGAAAAGCACAAGGTCATATTTCAATTTCCCCTGAATGCCATCTCGCATGGCTAAAGATTTTGCAATAGTTTATGAGGCAACAGCATGCTAGAGTTTAGCTGGTGTGGTGTGGTGTGGTGTGGTGTGGTGTGGTGTGGCGTGGCGTGGTATTGTGTGATGTGTGTGTATGAGTCCTTCCAAAAGGAAGGTGTTCTTTTCACCTCTTTGGGGCTATAGCAGAAAGGAAAGCCTCTATGGTTTATGCTTGCTTTGTCAGCCCCATAAGCAACCATCTGTTTCAGCTGTGGAGTGCGAACTGTCTGTTTTATTTTGAGTTGGGATGCAGTGGCAGGAGATTGCTCATTGTTGCTTCTTCGAGAACCACAAAGTAATTAACCATTCCAGTAGTGGCTACAAAAGAGATAGCCACTCTCAACATTGGGCCAGATTTTTGCTTTATCCAGTGTTGGAAGTACTACAAAAAATTGAATAGCTATTCATCGTGTTTCATTG
>NW_019154101.1:33373122-33397449 GCF_002288905.1 Enhydra lutris kenyoni | reverse complement strand
TTCCCTAAAGAGGCAACATGCTCTTTGTTATAAAGGCAACCTGGATTTTCCGACATACCATTTCATTTCAATGTCTGTGTGCCAAAGACGGAACAAAGTCTGGGCGCTGTAGACAAACAATCAAAACATGACAGTGACAAACACCCTGAGAGACCTCGTTCGCCAACATGTGAACAGTGACATGTTGTTCACAGATGATGGGAGGTGTGAGTGAGGCTGGGAAGGAAGTTTCCCTAAAGAGGCAACATGCTCTTTGTTATAAAGGCAACCTGGATTTTCCGACATACCATTTCATTTCAATGTCTGTGTGCCAAAGACGGAACAAAGTCTGGGCGCTGTAGACAAACAATCAAAACATGACAGTGACAAACACCCTGAGAGACCTCGTTCGCCAACATGTGAACAGTGACATGTTGTTCACAGATGATGGGAGGTGTGAGTGAGGCTGGGAAGGAAGTAGGAAAGAAGAGGAGGCAGGGGTTTGATTTTTAATATGTTTGGGGATGTAATATTTTTGCCAATTGAGTGTAACTTCATAAGGCACAGTCCCGATAAATCAAAGACCTGTGGAAAGACATAAGGACCAACAGGCTTTATATTTCATCCTATTTTTCTCATGGTCTCTCTACATTTTTCTTCTCTTTCTCTTCAGTCTTGAATACGATGCTTGGTCTCCTTTCCCAACCATAAAATGAGATTAACAATTAAGTTTTAAACCACAGAATGTTAAAAAAAAAAAACACCTATCAAACAGATCTTTAAAATAGATTTTAAGAACTTTTGGCAAGAGTCACTCTATAAGAAAAAAGTAGGAGAAATGAATAATTTACTGTTTTTTTTCCTCATATCAAGTTCTCTAAATACTGTATGGTATGTGTTTATTAATTTCATAGGGCATAAAATGAGTTTAACTGCTATCAAGCATAAAGGCTAGCTCTACTTTCAACTCACTCGTTCTTCTCCAGCAAATTTAAAAGTTTGATGAAACAATTAAGTTGGCTTTCATGTGAGACAAGAAAATACTTCCAGTGTAGCAGGCTAAGGAGTCCACATGTGTACCTATTCTCGCAGTGTGCTTAATAGCAGGGTTTGAAAAATTAGGTTATCTTCCAAACATATCCTTGAAAAGTTTTTCCCTGACATTTTCCCTGACAGCTTATTATATTTCTTGGAGATTTTTTTTTTTCCCTAAATTATTGTTTGTTTGTTTCTAATCAGCTGGGTGGCTCAGCCGATTAAACCCCCCACTCTTATTTTCGGCTTGGATCATTATCTCCAGATCATGGGGTCATGCCCCATGCAGTCCCATGCTCGGTGTGGAGTCTGCTTGGGATTTTCTCTCTCCTTCTCCCACTGCCTCTACCCCCACTCATGCTCTCTCTTTCTCTCTCTCTCTCACTTTCACTTCCTCTATCTCAAGAATAAGTAAATAAAATCTTTTAAAAAACTACTTATTAATTAATGAGTGTAATCAATCCATGTCTACTCACCAACGTTCCTTTCATTTTTAGGCAGATCTCAAGTCTTCCATTCTTCTTTCCTCAACACTGATCACTCAACACTGCTTGGTTATTCATTTCTTTTGTATGCTATTTGGATTGTTTCTTTAAAAAAAAGTACTGTATATACAAGAAGTATTGAGGCCTAACTAAAACCATGTGAAACAAGTTATGTTTGCTTCCTATTTTTTTTTTTTAGAAATTAAACTCTTTAAGTTGGAAGAATTATTGCTTTTCAAGTTTAAATTTATTATTCTCTTTACTCACATATTTCACCTATGATTCTCTGTATAACTTCAAAACTTGTGGAGTATTTGTGTATTTAATTATAATTAGGATCATGCAAATGTTTCTGTTGTCTTGATTAAAGTTAGTTTTAGAGCATCTTGTTGCTGCTTACAGAATGAGAGAATGTCCTGGATCTGACCTTGAGGCCATCTGGTCTGGTGGCCACAGCATTTATGGAAAACATTGACTCAACAGATATCTTTATCCTGCTGTCTGCATCCAAAAGATACAGATCACTCTTATCAAGGTACAGTCTTCTCAAGAACATTGAAAGCCCAAAGAGAAAGCTCTTGACAAAATTAGAGAGTAAGTGATGTTTTAAGTTGTAAATCTCTGACCCTCTCATTGGAATTCAGTGTCTGTGAAGACAAGCTCAATGTTATGTTCAACTTTGTAATTCTTCCCTTTCCTCCTCCCCCCTCTGTCTTAGTTTTTCTGGCCTAATAGCCTCAGGAGAGATACCCAGGAAATGTCCATACTACATGACACTTGCCTTTCCCCACTCCTTCTTTCTTTCATCCCTATTTTTCTAGGGTATTCAAACAGAATCTCCATGAAGACCTGTTCTCAAGAATTTTGTCATGTTCTTGCCTAGAGGTCTCAAAACATTGATGAGGTAATCACCACCTTTTTTTTTTTTTAAGACTTTTTTTAAGACTTTATTTATTTATTTGACAGAGAGAGAGATCACAAGTAGGCAGAGACAGGCAGAGAGAGAGGGGGAAGCAGACTCCCCGCTGAGCAGAAAATCCGATGCGGGGCTCCATCCCAGAACCCTGAGATCATGACCTGAGCCGAAGGCAAAGGCTTAACCCACTGAGTCACCCAGGTGCCCCAACCATAAAATCTTTTAAACTGACATATTTATACAATTACAATTCTGCACTCAATTCTGATTCCAAATGTGCAGGGTCCCCCCCCACACACTACGAAGAAATTAACTCAATTTTGACACTATCTACCTGGAGATAGCATCAGATTTCAGAGGTTAAGGGCCCACAAGACCACCCACAATTCAGTTGCTAGTCCCAAGTCCAGATTGTCTCCTGGGCTTCTGACCAATTGGCTATAACAGGGAGGTTCCTAGAAGATTTCCATGACCTCCTCCTCATGTTCCATTAACATGTAGAGTGGCTTACAGAACCCAGAGAAACAGTTTACTTACTACATTACCAGTTTATTGTAAAAGGATATAACTTAGGCACAGCCAGATGCATAAAGCAAAGTAGGTGGGAGTGGACAAAGAGCTTCCATGTTGTCTCAGCATCCCCACTTTCTCTCAATCTACACCTGTTCACCAACTTGGAAGCTCTTTGAACTCCTTCTTTTTGGATTTTTATGGAGGCTTTATTACATAAGCCCAAATAACTAAATCATTGACTATTGAAGATTGAACTGAATCTCTAGCCCTTTTTCCTCTTCAGAGGTGGAGAGGGGATAGAAAATGGGACTGAAAGTTCTAACCCTCTAACACACAGTTAGTTCCTCTGGTAACCAGTCCTCATTCTTAGGAGACTTGGGAATATTTGAAAAGTTACCTTATTACCTTATTACCTTATTACATAGCAAAAGACACATTTATGGTTCTCCTCACTTAAAAAATTTCAGGACTTTTAGAAGCTCTGGGCAGGAACAGGGACATAGGTCAAATATATGTATATTTCTTATTATAAATCACAGTACCACAACATGTATATATATACTTGCGAATAGATATTTTAATAGAATGAAATAAGGAAGATATACATATTCTCTAAACAAGTTTCATTTTCCTTATTGATGGTACAAAAGATTTTGCTTTCAGAAAATGTATTATCATTTTTAATGTTTTTGTTTTGTTTTTAGGGAAAGCAATTTTGAAAGTGACTTCTTTTTAAAAACCTTTAAGTTTAATACTTACAGGTATACTAGTTGAAAATGTATGATAATAACTTCAATTTATTTTGGTTCTTTTTTTTCAAGATTTTATTTATTTGACAAACAGAGATCACAAGTAGGCAGAGAGGAAGGCAGAAAAAAAAGCAGGCTCCCCATTGAGCAGAGAATCCAATGCGGGGGCTCAATCCTAGGACCCTGAGATCATGACCTGAGCCAAAGGCAGGGCCTTAACCCACTAAGCTACCCAGGCACCCCTTATTTTGGTTCTTGATTTTTGTGGCTGTTATTTCTGAAAAAGATATCTCTTAAAGATAGGGATAGTCTTATAAAATCAGAATACTAGTTTTTTAACCCTACCCAATAATTTCGAAAAGAATTTTGTTGAAATGTGGCTGTTTTAGAAAAAATTGAAGGTGTTATAATTTTATACTTGTGACAAGTAGGCAAATTTGAAGTTCCTCAGCTGTAATATATCAAAAAAGGCTTGGGAATCCTTTTTCCAAAGCTTTTAGGTATTCAGATGTGAGACTTTAAATAGATGACATAGTCACATTGTTTTTAGCAACAAAATCGCTCAATATTTTCCTCGCATGATTTTTTTTTCCTAAACTTTCTCTAGAGCACACATATCTTTCAAAATTGAGCCGTTGCTTTTTCATTCCTTATAGAAAATGGCACATTTACAGCTATATATGCCAGATCACTTACCATTGACAGTAGTTTCCTCATAATTTGGATGATAAAGAGCTTCTATTAGGGACACATGTCAATTGCACCATTTTCTTGTTTCCACGTGTCTGCCTTGCTAGTCATTTCTCAGCCAGAGTTTCTGTGACAGGAATCTTATTAATACACTTGACTATTTTGTCCATTACCTAAACTAGATAATGTAATGAATTAATCAACTTAATGTAGCTTTACGTTAATAAAATTAATGAATTTAAAATTAATGAAATTTAACATCACATTATTAAAAGTATATGAGGTTTAAAGAGTAGAAGAAAATATTTCCAAATCACATACCCAAAAGGACTTGAATCCAGAATATATAAAGAATTTTCTAAATCCAAAAATAAGAAAATAAATGAGTCAACAAAAGGGCAAAAGAGAGGAACAGATATTTTGCAGATGAAAACAAAGAAAAGATAAGGATGGCAAATAGATACATAAAAAGATATTTAATGTCATTAGCTATTAGGAAAATGCAAATTAAAACCATAAATGAAGTACCACTCTGTACCTATTAGAATGACTAAAATAAAAAATACTGATAATACCAAATGCTGACAAGAATGTGGAACAACTAGAACTCTCATGTATTATAGGTGGGGATGCAAAATGGTATAATCATTACACAAAACATTTGATGGTTTCTTATAAAGTTAAACATATACTGGGGTGCCTGGGTGGCTCCATCAGTTAAGCATCTGACTCTTGGTTTCAGCTCAGGTCAAGATCTCATGGGTGGTGGGGAGTCTGCTTGGGATTCTCTCCCTCTGCCCCCACCCCACTCTCCTCCTCTCTCTCTTTATCTCTCTCTCTCTCTTTCTCTTTCATATAAATAAATATTTTTTTAAAAGTTAAGCATATACTTACCATGTGACCCAGCAATCCCACTCTTGAATATCTACCTTAGATAAATGAAAACTATGTTCACTTAAAAACCTGCACACAAATGTTTAAATGGCTATTTTCATGATTGCCAACATTGAAAACAACTCAAACTTCAGTGGGTAAATAGATAAACCATGGATAGTCACACAAGGTAATATTACTCAGCAGTAAACAGGAACAAGGAATTATGCTGAGTCAAAGAAGCCAGTCTCCAAAGGTCACTATTTTATGATTTCATTTTTATAACATTCTCAAAAAGATAAGTCTGTAGAGATGGAGAAATGATCAGTGATTGCCAGGGATTATGTGTGAAGGAAAGCATGACTGTAAAGAGACAGCCTTAAATAGCTTCTTATGGTGATAGAACTTCTCTAGATCCAAATTATGGTGGTGGTTATACGAACTTATGCATTTCCTAAATTCATAAAACTGTGAACTAAAAGAAAAAAAGCCAAATTTACTGTATTCGTAATTTTAAAAAATAGAATTAAAAATAAAAAGTAAATGAGGCTATAGTCAACGTATCAGCATTTTGACCATTTGACATAAGGACAGAGTGAGGGCATAATACATGTTAATAAAGCCTGATTTATTTCCTTTAGGTGAAAAGTAAATAGAAACAGAAACTTTCATGTTTTCCTGCAACTCAATAGATTGTCCAAACACACACCTGACTGAAGACTGCTTCCCTAGACCCTTGCTATTCAAAGCATAGTCCTTGGATCAACAGCATTTTGCATTCCCTGGAAACTTCTTAGAACTCTGGGTGTGAGGTCCAGCGATCTGGGTTTCAACAGATATGCCAGATGATTCTGATGATGATAAATTTTGAAAAACACTGCCCTGGAGTGTTTATTAAAATGTAATTTCCTGAGCCCATCCCCAGAGTTTCAGATTCAGTAGATCTGGTGTAAAGACCAAGAATTTTCATTTCTAAAAGTTCCCAGTTGATGTTGTTGACCCTGGGCTATATGTCAAAATTTGAGGACTACAGCTATAGCCCACTGTACTCATTGTGCTAGCCACTAGTTACAAGTAGCTACTTAAATTTTAATTAGTTAAAATGAAACAAAAATTAAAACTTTAATTTCTCATTTTCACTAGCCCCATTCCAATTGCTAACAGTCACGTGATTTATCATGTGCCTCTTTAAGACAGTTTCCTAAGTGGTCTAGGGAAACACTGCTCAGTAGAACCCAATGGTGATGGAAATGCCTATATTTATGCTAATATAGTAGCCACTAGCCACATGTGGTTATTCAAATTTAAATTTTGATAATTTCAATGAAATAAAATTAAAAATTTAATTCATCAGTCATACTAGTCACATTTCAAGCACCTATTAGCCACCTGTGGCCAGTGGCTACCATATTAAATGGCACAGATATAGAATATTTTCATTATCACACAGAGTACTATTGTGAAGTTGTTCTATTGGAAAGTTCTTTTCAAGATCATGGGTCAGGGAATGTTTTCTTAAAATTCCCTGAATAGAAAATAGTAAATAATTGAGATTTCCAGGCCCCAAGATGTCTGTCACAACTATTTAACTCTGCCTTTTGCAGCAGTCACAGAAAGTAAGTCAACCAATGGGCATGACTATGTTCTGATGAAATGTTATCTATAAAAAAAAACAAGCCTCTGGCCTATAGATCATAGCTTGCTGACCCCTGCTCTAGACCATTCCCATCATAAGCCTTCAAAGTCTCTGAGACCCTTCTTTCATATCACAAAATGAACACTTCTTATATTAATATAAAAACTGAAATGAAAGAGTCTTCTAGCAGCCTTCTTGGCTACTTTAATCCTGGTTATGTCAAGACAATGTCCAAAGGTTGTTCTGAAAAGATTAACTAATATTACTGGTGGTGATTTAATGCCAAGTGAGAGGGAAGATTGGGTCTATGGCAAGCCTAAAATGGAGATATTTTGATGCAGATTGAAACACTTTGGAACACATTGTTTTATTGGCTTAGAGTAAAGAAATAACTACTATACAGCACTTTGTTTTCCTAGTTTCATTTCTGCTTTAAATGTGTATCTCCATATACCTTTTGTCATTATAAGTCATCCTAGTCAGTTCTTTTTGTGCAACAAAACTGATATATGAAAATCATCATTCATTCTCTCTCTCTCTTTTTTTCTTTCTTTCTTTCTTTCTTTCTTTTTTTTTTTTTTTTTTTGAGAGAGAGGTAGGGTGGGAGAGAGAATCTTAGGCAGACTCCATGCCCAGCGTGAAGCCCAACACTGGGCTCGATCTCACAGCCCCAAGATCATGATCTGAGCCAAAATCAAGTCAGATTCCCCTCTTTCATTCTTTATATTAAAAAAATATATAAAAAACAGGAGGGACTCAGTTAACTATCTCTCTAGTGCTTAAGAGGGAAAAATATTCCTAGTATTTTCTTTCAAGGTGAAGAAACTTTTTTCTATAAAATTTGGGTTAATAAGTCTCTAAGTGCATATGATCTACCAGGCACTGGAAGACTATGAGATAAACATGAAATGTTGCCTTTGCTAAGTGTTTACTTGAGTGGTAAGGTTTAAAAGTACCTAGAATCTTGAAGTAGAAATGTATGTGTTGTTTTTCCCCACTTGATCTTCTCACAGGTCTGGTGGTTGTTCCCAGGAGCCTTTGGATTTCCAGGGGGAGTAGCTGAGAGAAGCCCCTGGTTGTTAATCCAAGTGCTCAGAAGAATGGTCAAGTCCGTTAGATAGAACTCTTTTTCAATTATTTTATTTTTACTTTTATCTGCCTTAATTATCATTTCAATTTGTCTTCATTTCAAAAAAAATTTTTTTAAAGTTTCAAAAAGAAAAAGCAAAGAAAAGAGATCTACTGGCCCAACCATCCAATAACAATGAATGTCTGCTCTCATGTAGTGAATGTCATTTCTAGGTAAATAGGGTTGGGGCACCCTGTTCCAGATGACAAATATTTTCTGTCCAGGACAATAGACACTTAGTCCTGCTGCCTTTCCAAAAGATTTCTAAAGCTTGTGCTGTTTTGTTTGTTTGTTATCCGTTTGTTCTCTTTTTAGTGTTGTACTAAAATCTGTGGACCTTTTCATAGTCCAAACCTCAAAACAACAGGATCCTGACAGAAGAATGAGCATCAAGGGACAAGTGTCAGAATTCAATCTAATAAAAGGTGAGTAGTAGTAAAGGAAAGTCATAGGTCATTGTACTATAATCAGGTCACTAATACAGATTGTGGAATTTTTATCTATTGAGAAAAAAACTATTTAAAATTAAATATGGGGAGGAAAAGTACACTTTGGTAAATAGGAGCTTTTCTGTGACTCCGAAAACTAACATTCTTTCTATTAACTATATATTATAACTCTAAAGGGAGAAGATTTATTCAACTCTCAGTCAATTCAATAATTTAAAAAATGTCATAGTAAATGTTGAATTTTGAGATAATTGGATATACTAAAAATCTATCAAAGATTTTTAAGACTCACAGGAATGGGCAGCCTTATCAATGTACCAAGCACACAACAGATGCGTGGCAAGTGTTTATTTGAACAGTAAGTGAATTTAGAACTGAAATACTGAAACTATAGGGTTCCTGTGCAAGCCTTTCCAGTTCATGAATTTATAGAGGACAAATGATCTCACTTAAATAGGGTAGAGCTGATTAATCCATTGGACAAGAAAAATAAGGTGAATGTATCTAGCTGAAAGGAATAGGTATTTGGGAAAGGAGTTCCTCAGAGTTTACAGATCAGTGGCATTGACACTCTGCTTTACATTGCTTTAAAATCACATTGTTTTTCAAATATTTGTCTTTCTGCCAAAGACTTTACTCTCAGCATCTGATTGGCAGTTAATGAATCATGCCTCCTGTAATCACATGCTAACTTATCTTGATCTTTCCATGTAAACAAACAGAGGAAGAAGAGGCATGTTTAGAGTGGAATAGTATAGTAGAGTTTGCAAATGCTTCTCTCATTGAACAATGATTCGGGGGAGTAACAAAGTCTGAGTAAGTATGTAAATTGTACCAATATGATAAAATAAATATAAAGGACATCCTTTAGATAATCACAGTATTTTGTCAAATTTAAGGTGCTAGCTAAAACTTAAATACTTTAGGTAAATAGAACAGAGTCTAAATGGAAATATAAGACCAAAGAAGCAATTTACTTAGTTATTAATATACCCGTGGGAACATTGCTCTAGGAATATCCTGAAAAAACAGTTTTTAAATAAATGATTCATTTGAAGAAGGTGTTTATAGTGTTTTGACTTAAGACCATAAGTTAACTGAATAAATAAACCCATTTTTGTCTTATTGGGAATTTTCTAGGGCATATTTAAAAGCTAACAGATCGTAAGTGATAAAATCATTTGGAAACCCCATGCAGATGGTCATTTCAAAGATGCCCATAACAGTATACATTAGACTTGATCAAAGTTAGGATAGATTTTAACTTAAGGCAAAAATCAGCCAAATTTGGTAAAAGCATGAACCCAATTTTGCAGACATAGTAATTATGGCTATAAAAATGAACTATGGCGGGACCAACTTCAAAAAAAATTGTGTAAATGTGTTAACAACTAAATACTGCAAATAAAACTGTCAACATTCATGGTATGTTCCATTATATCTCATGTGGCAGAAAGTAAAATGATAGAACTAAAGTTTTCTCTGATTAATAAAAGAAGTCCTGCTTCATTGGGCCAATTCAAAAATCTCTTTCTTATTAGACTGCTGAACAAAACTTTCTCAGCAAGTTTGGAGATTTATGTTAGCTTTAAGTGACGGAGTATAAACAAGAATGTTAAAAGTAGAACTATTTAATAAGTAGAAACTTAATATGAAAGTATTTAAAACCATATTTTTGGGATTTTCAGTGTTTTTCACTATTTGGTCTGCAGTTTTCCAATTCCCCACAATAATATATGAATACGGATCTGTGCAAATATCTCAAGTACAGTAATACTTTATTACTATATCGATTTTTATTACTGCACACTTGTTTTATGCTATAAATATTAATACTTTATCTCAGATATCTAGTAATTGATTCCATTGAGAATTAGTACAATAGACTGTAGTTCAGTTGGTGTTTTCCTTACTACTAGTTATTCCCTTTGTTTCATTATTTCCTTGTTGGAGATATAGCACACTGTCACAATCAAGAAAAATTTAAATTTATATTTATAAACATTTAAACAAAACCCTTCAATAGGTCATGAGCATTCTGTGTTATCAACATTCCAAAGGTACTTAAAAAATGTTTGCCCCTCACAGTATTTAGAAACAATTTCTTTAATTTTAAAATTGAATATTTCAAATTTGTGTATTTAGATCATTGTTAATAAAGCACATTTTCCTATGGTACTGGATTAACTAGAAAAAAATCACTAGGTATAAGTTATTTGAGAACTGAATTACAAAATTAACCTAAAGGGATATAGGATAAAGTAACAACAAATTATCTGTAACAACCTGTAATTTCATCATGGACTTTGATAATAAAAAATAATAAGAATTAATCTAAGGAATATTTTTAAAACAAATAAAATATTTAAAAGATCAGTTTTAAATAATAAGTGGAATTGAATGAATAAAAATTTATCACTTGATGCAGTGATAAATGAAAATG
Source organism: Enhydra lutris kenyoni (assembly GCF_002288905.1). Taxonomy (NCBI): domain Eukaryota; kingdom Metazoa; phylum Chordata; class Mammalia; order Carnivora; family Mustelidae; genus Enhydra; species Enhydra lutris. The sequence goes on along the minus strand of NW_019154101.1, from coordinate 33,386,552 downwards.
TTTATTTAGAAACATTTTTCGGTCTACATTTTCATACATAAATGTCTACTTAGGACTTTTGTTCTATTTCTTACTCAAAACATGCTTACCTTCTTAAGAACTAAAGGTAATTGAGAGAATATTTATTCTGTGACCACATACCCAACCACTACCCAGTCTCCAGTAGTTGTGTACAGGGAAGATAAACCACATTGACAAAGAGAACTATTTTTGGTCTGCTCTGCTGCTAACACATTTGTGATCTTGGGTAACCTGGAACCTCAATTTCTTCATCTTCAAAAAGAATTAGATGCTGTTTAACTTGCTTCCAGTTCTGATATTCTGAAATTCTCTGAAGTTGTTTTCTTGCCAGATACTGGTATTAGTGGCATGCTAAAAACAAGACTAAGGGTAACTTCACACAAAGCACCATATATGTGATCATATCTATGAAGAGCATGTAGTTTGAGCTAAATGAAAATCCAAAAACAACTTAATCAAAATCTGTAGGTTATGGCAAAAGTGGTGCATAGAGGGAAATTTATAGCATTGAATGCATACTTTAGAAATAAAGAAAGATCTAAGATCAAGAATCTAAATTTCCATCATATGAAACCAGAAAAAGAAGAGCAAATTAAGCTCAAAGAAGCAGAAGAAAATATATAATAATAATTAGATCAGAAAGCAATAAAATTGAAAACAGGAACTCAATAGAGAAAAAGCTCAATTAATGAAACCAAAAGCTATTTCTTTGAAAAGATCAATAAAATTAATAAGCCTCTAGCCAGGTAAACTAAGAAAAAAAGAGAGAGAATACCAATTAGTAATACCAGAAATGAAAGAGTGTGCATCACTACAGATTCCCTAAACATTAAAAGAATAGTACGGACATAAAAGGAATATTACAACAAACTTATGCCCACAAGTTTGATGACCAAATGAAGTGAACCAGGCTTTTAAAAGACACAATCTGCTAAAATTCACACAACAAGAAATAGATTATCTGATTTGGCCTATATATATTAAAGAAATTGTATCAATATGTAATTGCTTTCCAAAACAGAAAACACCAGGTCTGGATATGTTTGCTAGTGAATTTTTACCGAACATTTAATGAAGAAACTAAATAGTTCTCCTCAATCTCTTCCAGAAGAAAGAAGCAGAGGGAATATTTTCTAATTCATTCTATGAGGCCAGAATTACTCTAATACCAAAATTAGACAAAGGTATTACAAGAAAAGGAAACTATAGACAAATACATCTCATGAAAATAGATGCAAAGATCCTAATCAAAATATTTGCAAATCAGATTTAACAATGTATGAAAAGAATTATACTCCATGACTAAGTGGAATCTATCTCAGGTATGCAAGCCTGGTTTAACATTTGAAAATTAGTTAATGTACTCCAGCATATCAATCAGCTAAGAAAGAACAATCATCTGATCATATTAATTGAGAGAAAAACCCAATATCCACTTTCAGTAAACTATACAGTGGAACTTCCTCAACCTGATAAAGAACATCTACAAAAAAACCTATAACTAACATCACTTTTAATGGTGATAAATTCAAAGCCTTACCACTATGATCAGATACAAAGCAAGGATACCCCTTCTCACCACTGCTTATCAACCTTATACTGAAAGTTCTAGCTAACGCAGAAAAGAAAATAAAAGGTATGCAGATTGGGAAGGAAGAAATAAAACTGTCTCCATTCACAGATGACATGATCATCTATGTAGAAAAATCAGAAAGAAATGGCCAACAGAAAAAAACAAAACAAAACAAAAAACCTACAAAACTCCTGCAACTGATAAGCAATTACAGAAAGGCCATAGATTAGTACAAGTGCTTCTATACTAATATACAAGATTAGTATATAAAAAACAATTGCTTTCCTGCATACCAGCAATGAACAAGTGGAATTTGAAACTAAAACACAACACCATTTACATTAGCATCCAAAAAAGGGAAATATTTATTTTATTTTTTTTTTTAAAGATTTTATTTATTTGACAGACAGAGATCACAAGCAGGCAGAGAGGCAGGCAGAGAGAGGAGGAAGCAGGCTCCCCGCTGAGCAGAGAGCCCGATGCGGGGCTCGATCCCAGGACCCTGAGATCATGACCTGAGCTGAAGGCAGCGGCTTAACCCACTGAGCCACCCAGGTGCCCCAAAAAAAAGGAAATATTTAAATATAAACCTAACAAAATATGTACAATATTTATAAGAGGAAAACTATGAAATCCTGATGAATGAAAAAAAAAAAAAAACAACTAAAGAAAATAGAGATATCCATGTTCATGGATAGGAAGACTCAATATTGTTATAATGCATATACCAATCAAAAGTAAATCAAAGCAATACCAATCTAAATCTCAACAGATTATTTTCTGGATATCAACAAACCAATTCTAAAATTTATATGGAGAGGCAAAAGCTCCAGAATAGCCAACATGATATTAAAGGAGAACAAAGATGGAGGTCTGACACTACTTGACTTCAAGGATTAGTACAAAGCCACAGTGGTCAAGATGGTGTGGTACTCATAAAAGAATAGGCAAACAAATCAATGGAAGAGAATAAAGGGCCCAGAAAGAGATCCACATAAATATAGTCAACTGCTCTCTGACAGAGTCAAATGTAGTATAATGGAGCAAATATAGTCTTCTTAACAAATAGTGCTGGAACAACTGGACATACACATGCAAAAAAAAAAAATCTAGACACAGAACTTAAAAATTTAATTCAAAATAGATTGTAGACTAAATGTAAAACACAAAACTAGAGGATAACATAGGAGAAAACCTAGATGATGCTTTTTAGATACAATATCAAAGGCATTACCCATGAAAGAAATAAGTGATAAGTTGGATTTTATTAAGATTTTGTTAAAATTTTATTTTATTATTTATTTTATTAAAATTAATTAAAATTTTATTAAAATTATTAAAGATGATATAAAGAAGAAAAAACACAGGCTGGGAGAAAATACTTGCAAAAAACACACTTGGTAAATGACTGTCATCCACAAAATACAAAAAAACTCTTAAAACTCAACAATAACAAAGCAAACAACACACTAAAATGTGGATCAACAACCCTAGCAGATACCTCACCAAAGAAGACATGCAGATAACAAAAAAGCATATGAAAAGGTGCTTCACTTCCTATAGTATCAGGGAAATGCAAATTAAAACAACAATGAGATTCTACTACACATCTATTAAAATGACCAAAATCTGAAACATGGACAACACTGGTGAGGATCTGGAACAAGAACTCTCATTGATTGCTGATAGAGATGCAAAAGAGTACAACCCCTCTGGAAGATAATCAGTGGCTTCCTACAAAACTAAATATACACTTCCCATATAATCCAGGAATCACATTCCTACTGGGATTTACCCAAGGAAATTGAAAATTGATGTCCACACAAACATCTCCATACAAATGTTTATAGAAGCCTTATTCATAACTGCCAAAACTTGGAGGCAACTAAGATGTCTTTTAGTAGGTGATGGATAAATAAACTCTAGTACAATCAGACAATAAAATATTATTCAGTACTAAAAAGAAAGGTACTATCAAATTATGGAAAGATATGGAGAAATCTTAAATGCATATTACCAAGTGAAAAAGCCAATCTGAAAAGGCTATGTATAGTATGATTTCAACATGACATTCTGGAAAAGATAAAACCAAAAAGAGGACAGTAAAAAAGATCAGTGGTTGTCAGGGTCTGGGTGCCAGGGGTCAAAATGGCAAGGAATGAATAGACAGAGCACAGAATGATTTTTAGAGCTCTCAAAATACTCTGTATGATACTCTAATGATGGATATCTGCCATGACACATTAATTCAAACTCAGAATATACAACACTAAAAGTGAACTGTAATGTAAACTATGGGCTTTGGGTGATTATGATGTGACAATGTAGCTTTCCAATTATAAAAATGTACCATTCTGGGTGCACCTGGGTGGCTCAGTGGGTTAAAGCCTCTGCCTTCAGCTCAGGTCATGATCTCAGGGTCCTGGGATCGAGACCCACATCGGGCTTTCTGCTCAGCAGGGAGCTTGCTTCCTCCTCTCTCTCTGCCTGCCTCTCTGCATACTTGTGATCTGTTTGTCAAATAAATAAATAAAATCTTTAAAACAAAAAACAAAAAACTGTACCATTCTGGTGGGGGATGTTGATAAGTAGGTAGGCGGTGAATGAAGAAGAGCAGAGAATATATGGGAAATTTCAGTACCTTCCCCTCAATTTTGCATAGAACATAAAAATGCCCTAAGAAAATAAAATGTTAATAAACATTTTATAAGCAAAAAATAAAAATATCTAAAGATAGAAAAAAAAAAACCAAGTAACAGTGGTAGGAATAATAAGACATGTTTGCATAAAATAGAGCCTTTGTAAAATGAAAGAAAAAATGTAATAAGATATAATATGTCAGGACCATCAAAGCTATGTTTAGGGTATACAACGCAATATTGACTCAAAGTGAATATGATTAACACTGCCATCAGCGACTGGAGGTCTTAATTTCTTCAATGCAGGACCATGATGATTTCTTTCTGTCACATCAGAATCTAGAACAGAGCTCTTCAAACAAGTAGGTGCTATGTAAATGTGTTTTTAATCAATTGGCAGAAGATGTCTATTGGAATAGGCTGAGAAATCTGCACACAAGTAAGTAAGTGACAAACGTAGGCAAAAAACCCACCAACCCCAAAAGGCAATCTTTTTGTCCCTAATATAAAGAACAGATATGCAGTACTCTCCAGGAAGAATCACTGTGCAGAAATTAGCCTCGAGGTCAATAATGAAATGCTTAAGACATAGTCAGGAACAGAAACCTGAGACGTGAAAGACAATGATATTTTTGTATGTCTATAGGACTGTAAGCACCATTTTATAAACCATTAAAAATTGTCAGCTTTCCCATGACATATTATATTCTCATAAAAAGACACAAATGCTAAATTAAGTTTGAATTTGAATTAGCAAAGAATAAGAAAATCAATCTAACTGTTCCCAGTGCAATCTCAACCCTTGCACTCTTGCTTTGCATCTGTGTATTTCATTAGTATATTTTGTTACATGATCATGTAATATTTATGCAGTAACATAATACACTCTGTACATCTAAGATTAGAGAAAAAGTGCAGTTCCTTTCCATTATTTTGTGCCCTTTATCTGCTGAACACTCTGTAACATTACCCGGGGTTTGGTGATTATGTAATGAGGGCTCCATTATAATACACACTGCACAGTTGGAGGATTGCTGTGGGAACTTTTCGCTCTGCAAATCCTGAGTTTTGGAACAATTAAAGCTTTGGTTTTAATGTTACATTCACCTCATTTTTCCCCCCAAATATTTTGCTTTTTCCCCTTAAAACCCATAAGTACTGCAGTAGAAGAAATGTAACACGAATTATAGGAAAAAGTTCCACAGCAGATGAAAAAAACAGCTGCCATCTGGTGCATAGCAGATGTGTGTTCCACGAACTTTTTTTTTTTCTTTTGAGTTCTCCTATCCAAGTCCTGGCCAGACCCAAACACTATGCCTAGCTTATGAGATCTGACAACTTTACAGCCCCAGGCTGGATGACTGCAGGCTAGTGTTTTTCCTTGAATTCATCGAAGCCCCAGGGAACAGACTAACAGGTTCAAGAATGATACCCAAAGGTTATTTTCCCCCAGAAAGCTGTGAAGGGCTGACATTAAGTTCCCTTATAAGAAATAAAGGGCAGATAGTTTCCACTAAAGGAACACTAAAGATTCTTGACCTTCGAAGATAGATACTCAGGGTTTGGCATCTTTAGCAGATGCCATCCCAGTCCCAGAGAGAGGAATCACATGGAGAGCCATGTTGTTTCTTCCATCCAAGTAAAATAGGTCAAACCTGATTAGCCAGTAGTATTTGTATAAGTACAACCCTACTGAAACTGATAAAGCCACCTGCTTCCTAGCACCTGGTCATGGGTCCTGCAATTTCTAGGGCTGGTGATTCCCATCAGAAAGCACTGACACATGTGAAAAGTAATTAGAAGTTTGAAGGGCTGTAATCTTTGTGATTTTATAAATTGAGGCAGAATTGTTTTTAAAAGGTTGAATGATCAAATTAAAATTAAAAATCATTTTTTTCAAACTAGTCCATGGAAATGGTATTTTCTTTATAAATTTGTGTTTGCTTCAAGAGCTACTTAAATCAGCTCTTGGACTTTTGTCAGGGCGCCTGTTTTTAGGGGTCAGATTTGTCTATTCTTAACGCATTGTGATCATAATGCATTTGACATGCCCTTAGATTTCAACAGTTTGTCTGTGTGTGTGTGTGTGTGTGTGTGTGTGTGTGTGTGTGTAAATGAGACTTTCGTCCCTTTAGCTTCCAACTATGTGGCTCTAGAGAGCTCAATCAAGCAAATATGGGTGACAATGACAAGTGTAATTGTTGGAACTCTCTTCTTTACTAGCATGTTCCATGTTTTTTCTTCTCTATATGGCCCCAGAGTGGCTCAGATTTCCACTCATGGTCATTAATCATTTTTCTCCTTAAAGCCACTGTCAGATAGAAATTTACTTTATTTCCTTAGGGCCTCAACCATGTTGAATTTCTAGATGATCCACTGAGGGTCTTCCTGGTATTTTCATAAATTTGTGAAGGTTTGTCTCCTTTCTTAGTTTATTCTTCTGCCTTACTCTTGTTTCTGATGATGTGGGTTCATAACACAAGTGTGACTTTAATATTGTCCACTTTGTTATCAGAACCATGGTCATCACCATAATTACCTTTACATCAATGCATTCCTCCTCTGACTTCACCTCCAGTAATGAATCCCATCCTGTGCACTTGGTGGTAGTAGGATGAAATCTATAGACTAAATTCAAGATTATTTATTTGTTGGTCATGGAATTAATGTGTTAATAGAACACAAATATACATAAAAATCTTTACACTGTAAAGTTGTATGTATGTCAATCAATAAACCCTAAGAAAGGGGTGCCTGGGTGGCTCAGTGTGTTAAGCCTCTGCCTTCCACTCAGGTCATAATCTCAGGCCCCTGGGATTGAGCCCTGGCCTCTCTACTCAGCAGAGCGCCTGCTTCCCCCTCTCTCTTTCTGCCTGCCTCTCTGCCTACTTGTGATCTCTCTGTCAAATAAATAAATAAATAAATAAATCTCTCTGTCAAATAAACAAACAAACAAACACTAAAAAATATGCCTAATTTAATTGGAAATCATTGGGATAATGCCTAGTTTTGGCCTCCCAAATAGGGTGGCTTTGAGGTCTGAGTCATTACAATAACCCAGTTTTACAACACTTCTATTGAATTAAAACAACAGTTCTATACTCTGGAAATCTGAAACAAGTTCCTTAGCAGAGGTTGGGAGATGGGGTCTGAAAACTGAAAACAAAATTTTCTGCCCATACATGAAACAATCCTGAAAGCAAAATGTAGTATTCTATCTTGCAAGACTGGATTGAAAATATTCCCTGTCCAGGTTCTAAAAACCCTGTTTGATATCCTACCTGATTTTCCCTTCTAAAACACTACTAAGATTTTGTAAAGATGGTATTCTTCCTCATCTAATACACATGGTTCCCCCTTGACCAACTGGTGTTTCCAGGGGACTTCAAGGAGTCAGTAGTATACAAACCTAGAGTTTTCATAAGGATCTAATCAACATCTTTTCATTGCTTTCCCCAATACCTGCAGAACCGAATTCCCCTGAGGCTCCCTGATTCTCTAAGCAGGACCTTCAGGTTTCATGGTATAATCACCAGATCTGCTTGAAATGTAGAAAATCCCAAGTTAGACTCCCAGTGGAGCCACATTACTTATTTCCATTCAAAAAGAAATTATGAGGAGCTCTTGATCCTCTAAGTTGAGATTGAAGGAGATCCTCTAAGTCCAAGTGAGGTATGACCTGAATTGGGTCTAAGCTCTAGTTTCCTTTCATCAGCTCATATATATATATATATCTATATATATATATATATATTTTACTTTCTCAATGAAGAACAAAGCATTTTATGAATTCTTCAATGAGCAACTAGAAAACATCCCGTCTTTTTTTTTTTTTTAAACATTTTGATTTATATTCCTGTCTGGCCCACTGTTATGAGTCCATAAGAGAAAACCTACAGGGAGAGAAGTTACATAGATCCAGTAAGTCCATCCCCAAGGACTAGAGAGTTCAGAAACTCATGTAAGACTGGCATCCTTTGGACAAAATTTGCAGTATGCTTGGAGTGAATATAGTTTATTATCGTAAGTTATGTGTTAATAAAGGTGATTTAAAATAAACATTTAAGAACTTTCCTGAGCCTTGTCTTTGCATCTCTAGAAATGCTTTATTTAGTTTTGCCTGCCCTGAGCTCCCAGCTGTTAACAACTCATCTTTGCCCAGGTCTAAAGACACAAAGTAGGAGCTACCACCTCCTTCTGACTTTGCAATCTATGAGGTTCTTTTTTTACGTATTCACTCTTGTGTATGTCTCTCCAACATAATCCTACCCAGGAAAACCTAAAATTTCAATAGCCACTTTGGGAAACTTTTGGCATGAACAAGAAGTTTATTTAACAGAGGCACTAAAACAAATAGAGAGATTATAAAGAGATTCTCAGACTGATTTGTCTGTCTCGATGGAAGATTTCTTTGTTTGAAATAGGAAACTCTCCCTTTCTGGTGACCATACTTCAAAGTTTTATGTACAATTAAAGAGCACACAGCTTGATGAAGTAGCAAGAAGTCTGAGTTTCTGTTTAAATCAGTTATAATAATTTCCTCTCTCTCTCTTTTACTATGTGTATATGTATGTGTGTATGTGTGTGTGTGTGTGTGTGTATGTGTGTGCATGTGTGAAAATGCATTCTTCTGAACCTCAGGCTTCTCTTCTTGCAGAGAACAAGATCATTTGCCTTTTGCAGTAATCATTTAATATCTATTTGAAAACTTTTCTTCTCACCTTTTCTCCTTTCCTCTCCTACTCTTTTTGTTTGTTTTGTTTCTTGCAAAAATTTGGAGAATAATTGATCAAAAAATAAGTGTTTTGGGGGATGCCTGTGTGGCTCAATTGGTTAAGCATCCAACCCCTGGCTTCAGCTCAGGTCACAATCTAAGGGTCATAAGATTGAGCCTAGTATGGAGTTCCATGGTCAGCACGGATTCTGCTTGGGATTCTCTCTCTCTCTCTCCCTCTGCCCCTCCCCTCACTCTCTCTCTCAAATAAATAAATAATCTCTTAAAACAATATGTGTTTTGTTATTCTGTACATACTCTAGGAACATCTAGCTCAGATAAGCCGTCAGTAATTTCCAAAAACAAAAATAAATAGTTCTAATGTTATTTTTTCTTCTTGCCAAAACTATAAATCAGAAGAAAAAGTTTATCTGTGAATTGGATAATGGTTGTGTTAGATGAAAAGAAAAGCTAAGCACACAGAGTTTCTGACATGAATTCAGAATCTTATTTTTCTGATGTATAAATACAGAGGTTAATTTCTATTTTTTAAGTTCATGCAATATAAATAGATGATTACTTAGACAAATTAAGTGATTAATTCTAATTTGACAATAATTTTAGTCTTCTCCATAGTATCATTACCAGAAAAAGTAATGCAAACACAATATTTTAATTAACACATAGTTTGGGTTTAATTTCTCATGTTTAAAGCTTTTTAAACTTCCTACACCAATTCCATGAGTTCTGCAAATTATCATTATTTTTATACACCTACAGTAAAATGTTTAAGTGAAGTTTAATAATAGATATCTCTTTAATATTGTATATTCTTTTTTTATAATATTGTATATTCTTATGCTAAAAATTTAAAGGATTTAATGTGTTAACTCATAAATTTCCAGATTTATAGTTAACTTGGAGAACTTTCCCTATATATAACTATGTTTAATAAATTATTTTTTGATATACAAGTTCTAAATATGAAATAAGTACTACAAATATTGGTCACTAAATATTATTTTAAACAATATTATTCCTTACTTTTATACATAGAATGGGTACCTATGGAGTAGGATGTATAATTCCCTTTAAATTATATAATACATATGTTTATTCTGACATTTTAAAATATGCTCCAGTTGCACAATATATGTGTTTATGGGGAAAAAATTGCCTTAATAATTATTGATGTGCTACCTTCTAGTTCTTTCTACTGTTTACACATCAAAATTTGGTTCCCTTAGTTAAAGGCTGTAATTAATATAAATGAATACAGAAAAACGGGTGTATGTACACAAGATAATAAATATGGTTTATCTGGTTTTTAAAATAATGGTTCTAGGTTATTGAAATAGTAATGTTAAAACCTATATACTGATTGTGTGTAGGTGATTTAGCTAATTATATTTAAAGATAAAATTAAAAACTTCAACTTTATCATCCCTTTGCATAGATGTGTATCTAAACATATACATAAAAAGATATCTTAATATTGAATCAGAGATGTATAAACAATAAAAGAAAACAAATTTAACAGTATACTGTAAATATAAAATTTCCATGACAAGAAAACTTTGTTTATCTGATAAAGACTCTATCAGATACTACTAACAATTGACACAACAATAAAATTCTAAAGTGTTGGTCATTAGATTCACATTTCTCAGTTGAAAACACAAACATCTTTTATGAATCATGTTCTAACCAGAGACTTTCTTAGGAGTCTTCCAAAAGCAGATGCCATTTGGGAAGATAAAGCTTCCACTCAAAGTTTGTGTATATAAAGATGACTATAAACAGCTTCTAGGCAAGACTCATAAACAAGAGCCACAGATTGTTACACTTCAATCTGCATGCTTTATTTCTTATTTTCTCAGTGATTTTCTTTCCTCTTAGCTATTATAAGGTTCTAGGTTTTTAACAGACTCTTATTATCTCTTAACTTTGACATTTATAAGATGTTTATCCTTAATATTGCCTTTAGTGTTCTTAGTCTCTCTTTAGTATAAATTCAGTACCTGACTAAAATTTGCTTATTATTTGGCAAAAAACATACAATCAAAATGATTATTGGGTTTGCACTCATTTTCCTAGATGTTACCAAGTTTCTTTTGACAAGAGTCACTTGTAAATTAATCTTTTGGTCTTCTTAGTAATTGGATTAAGCCATTAAGCAACTTTTAAAATTACAAACAATATAGAGGGTTCAAGATGGTTGCGTAGGAAAATTCTAAACTCCCTCCTACCCGTGGGCACAATAAATATACAACTACATATGGAATAATTTACTCTGAAAAATCCCAGAAAACTGGATGAACAAAGCTGCCATAACAAATGACTAAAAAACAGCATCAGCATGGATAGGAGAGACAGAGACATCATCTCACCAGCAAAAACCCCATACCTAACAATACACAATCAGGAGAGATCTCAAAAGCACAGGACCTTTTCCTATGGAATAAGGGGTTTGCACCCCACATCAGGCACCTCAACCTTTAGCTCTTACACAAAAGAGGTGATACCCCTGAGTGCTGGGGTTTGAAAACTAACGGGAATTATATCTAGTAAAACCATAGAACTGTAGAGAACAGAGAGCCCTCTTTTAAAGGACTTGTGTGCAGACTCACTTTCCCCAGGACCCTCACAAAAACACCAATTTGAAAAGTGCCAACCACATGTGAAAGAACCCACCTACTAATCTTAAAGTGCATACTAGAGAGGCAGGGAACTATTGGGACTTACTGTGAGGATGGAGACACTGGTAAGCACCATATTTGTAACTTCATCCTACCTTGCTAAGGTTGGCACTGATGGGTGTATTTTGAAACTGCCATTCTAAGTTGCTACAGTCCGTGGATGCACCCAGCTGAAAACCCCACCTACCTCTGCAGCAGTTACACATAGCATCCAGACCAGGTGACAGCCCAGCCTACTCCCATACCCCAGTGTAACTGTGTGTTGCAGCCATTCTGGGTACAACCCAGCCTACTCCTGCTTCAGTGGGGTCACATGTCACAGCTGGGCTGAGTGCCAGCCTCATTTACCACCATGCCACAGATGTGGCAATGGACTAAATACTTTAATACTTAATGAGATAAGGACATGGAATGGTTAAGGGGCACCTGGGTGGCTCAGTCAGTTAAGTGTCTGACTCTTCGTTTTGGGTCAGGTCATGATCTCAACATCATGAGATCAAGCCCTGCATGGGGCTCCACACTCATCATGGAATCTTCTTGAGATTCTTCTCCCTCCCTCTGTGTTCCCCTGCCCCACTCTCTCCCTCTTTCTCTCTTTCTCTCTCTCTCAGATAAATTAAAAAAATAATAAAATCTAAAAAAACAAAAACAAAAACAAAACAAAACAGAACAAAAAACCTAGAGTGGCTGAATGAATTAAAAAAAATTAAAAAAAGGGGGAGGAGTCAAGATGGCGGAGAAGTAGCAGGCTGAGACTACTTCAGGTAGCGGGAGATCAGCTAGATAGCTTATCTAAAGACTGCAAACACCTACAAATCCAACAGGAGATCGAAGAGAAGAAGAACTGCAACTCTAGAAACAGAAAATCAACCACTTTCTGAAAGGTAGGACGGGCGGAGAAGTGAATCCAAAGTGACGGGAAGATAGACCGCGGGGGGAGGGGCCGGCTCCCGGCAAGCGGCGGAGCAACGGAGCACAAAATCGGGACTTTTAAAAGTCTGTTCCGCTGAGGGACATCGCTCCAGAGGCTTAACCGGGGTGAAGCCCACGCAGGGTCAGCGTGGCCTCAGGTCCCGCAGGGTCACAGAAGGATCAGGGGTGTCTGAGTGTCGCAGAGCTTACAAGTATTAGAACAGGGAAGCCGGCTACAGAGAGAGAGCCGAGGAATGACTCTCAGCTCGGGGTTACCTTGAACCGGTCGCAGGCTCGGTCAGCTCGAAGCGCGGCCGGAGGCAGGGTGACAGGAGTAAATCGGAGCTGTTCTCTGAGGGCGCACTGAGGAGTGGGGCCCCGGGCTCTCGGCTCCTCCGGGCCGGAGACTAGGAGGCCGCCATTTTCATTCCCGCCCTCCGGAACTCTACGGAAAGCGCTCAGGGAACAAAAGCTCCCGAAAGCAAACCCGAGCGGATTACTCAGACCGGCCCCTGGTAAGGGCGGTGCAACTCTGCCCGGGGCAAAGACACTTGAGAATCACTACAAAAGGCCCCTCCCCGAGAAGATCAACAAGAAGCCCAGCCAGGATCAAGTTCACCTACCAAGGAGGACAGTTTCAATACCAAGGAGAGCAGCGGAATTCCAAAGGAGGAGAAAGCAAAGCACGGAACTCATGGCTTTCTCCCCATGATTCTTTAGCCTTGCAGTTAATTTAATTTTTTTTCTTTTTCAATTTATTTTTCTTCTTCTGCTAAATTTTTTTAACTTTTATGCTTTTCTTTTTTAATGTTTTTTAACTAGTTTATCTAATATATATATATTTTTTTCCTTTTTATATATTTTTCTTTATT
>NW_019154101.1:33364747-33373022 GCF_002288905.1 Enhydra lutris kenyoni | reverse complement strand
CTTCTTTCTGAACCTCTTTTTATCCCCTTTCTCCCCCTCACGATTTGGGATCTCTTCTGATTTGGCTAAAGCATATTTTCCTGGGGTTGTTGCCACCCTTTTAGTATTTTACTTGCTCCTTCATCTACTCTTATCTGGACAAAATGACAAGGCGGAAAAATTCACCACAAAAAAAAGAACAAGAGGCAGTACCAAAGGCTAGGGACCTAATCAATACAGACGTTGGTAATATGTCAGATCTAGAGTTCAGAATGACGATTCTCAAGGTTCTAGCCGGGCTTGAAAAAGGCATGGAAGATATTAGAGAAACCCTCTCGGGAGATATAAAAGCCCTTTCTGGAGAAATAAAAGAACTAAAATCTAACCAAGTTGAAATCAAAAAAGCTATTAATGAGGTGCAATCAAAAATGGAGGCTCTCACTGCTAGGATAAATGAGGCAGAAGAAAGAATTAGCGATATAGAAGACCAAATGACAGAGAATAAAGAAGCTGAGCAAAAGAGGGACAAACAGCTACTGGACCATGAGGGGAGAATTCGAGAGATAAGTGACACCATAAGACGAAACAACATTAGAATAATTGGGATTCCAGAAGAGGAAACAGAGAGGGGAGCAGAAGGTATATTGGAGAGAATTATTGGAGAGAATTTCCCCAATATGGCAAAGGGAACAAGCATCAAAATCCAGGAGATTCAGAGAACCCCCCTCAAGATCAATAAGAATAGGTCCACACCCCGTCACCTAATAGTAAAATTTACAAGTCTTAGTGACAAAGAGAAGACCCTGAAAGCAGCCCGGGAAAAGAAGTCTGTAACATACAATGGTAAAAATATTAGATTGGCAGCAGACTTATCCACAGAGACCTGGCAGGCCAGAAAGAGCTGGCATGATATATTCAGAGTACTAAACGAGAAAAACATGCAGCCAAGAATACTATATCCAGCTAGGCTATCATTGAAAATAGAAGGAGAGATTAAAAGCTTCCAGGACAAACAAAAACTGAAAGAATTTGCAAATACCAAACCAGCTCTACAGGAAATATTGAAAGGGGTCCTCTAAGCAAAGAGAGACCCTAAAAGTAGTAGATCAGAAAGGAACAGAGACAATATACAATAACAGTCACCTTACAGGCAATACAATGGCACTAAATTCATATCTCTCAATACTTACCCTGAATGTTAATGGGCTAAATGCCCCAATCAAAAGACACAGGGTATCAGAATGGATAAAAAAACAAAACCCATCTATATGTTGCCTACAAGAAACTCATCTTAAACCCGAAGACACCTCCAGATTTAAAGTGAGGGGGTGGAAAAGAATTTACCATGCTAATGGACATCAGAAAAAAGCAGGAGTGGCAATCCTTATATCAGATCAATTAGATTTTAAGCCAAAGACTATAATAAGAGATGAGGAAGGACACTATATCATACTCAAAGGATCTGTCCAACAAGAAGATCTAACAATTTTAAATATCTATGCCCCTAACGTGGGAGCAGCCAACTATATAAACCAATTAATAACAAAATCAAAGAAACACATCGACAATAATACAATAATCGTAGGGGACTTTAACACTCCCCTCACTGAAATGGACAGATCATCCAAGCAAAAGATCAACAAGGAAATCAAGGCCTTAAATGACACACTGGACCAGATGGACATCACAGATATATTCAGAACATTTCATCCCAAAGCAACAGAATACACATTCTTCTCTAGTGCACATGGAACATTCTCCAGAATAGATCATATTCTCGGTCCTAAATCAGGTCTCAACCGTTATCAAAAGATTGGAATCATTCCCTGCATATTTTCAGACCACAATGCTCTGAAGCTAGAACTCAATCACAAGAGGAAATTTGGAAAGAACCCAAATACATGGAGACTAAACAGCATCCTTCTAAAGAATGAATGGGTCAACCAGGAAATTAAAGAAGAGTTGAAAAAAATTCATGGAAACAAATGATAATGAAAACACAACGGTTCAAAATCTGTGGGACACAACAAAGGCAGTCCTGAGAGGAAAATATATAGCGGTACAAGCCTTTCTCAAGAAACAAGAAAGGTCTCAGGTACACAACCTAACCCTACACCTAAAAGAGCTAGAGAAAGAACAAGAAAGAAACCCTAAACCCAGCAGGAGAAGAGAAATCATAAAGATCAGAGCAGAAATCAATGAAATAGAAACCAAAAAAACAATAGAACAAATCAACGAAACTAGGAGCTGGTTCTTTGAAAGAATTAATAAGATCGATAAACCCCTGGCCAGACTTATCAAAAAGAAAAGAGAAAGGACCCAAATAAATAAAATCATGAATGAAAGAGGAGAGATCACAACTAACACCAAAGAAATACAGACAATTATAAGAACATACTATGAGCAACTCTACGCCAACAAATTTGACAATCTGGAAGAAATGGATGCATTCCTAGAGACATATAAACTACCACAACTGAACCAGGAAGAAATAGAAAGCCTGAACAGACCCATAACCAGTAAGGAGATTGAAACAGTCATCAAAAATCTCCAAACAAACAAAAGCCCAGGGCCAGACGGCTTCCCGGGGGAATTCTACCAAACATTTAAAGAAGAACTAATTCCTATTCTCCTGAAACTGTTCCAAAAAATAGAATTGGAAGGAAAACTTCCAAACTCATTTTATGAGGCCAGCATCACCTTGATCCCCAAACCAGACAAGGATCCCATCAAAAAAGAGAACTACAGACCAATATCCTTGATGAACACAGATGCAAAAATTCTCGCCAAAATACTAGCCAATAGGATTCAACAGTACATTAAAAGGATTATTCACCACGACCAAGTGGGATTTATTCCAGGGCTGCAAGGTTGGTTCAACATCCGCAAATCAATCAATGTGATACAACACATTAATAAAAGAAAGAACAAGAACCATATGATACTCTCCATAGATGCTGAAAAAGCATTTGACAAAGTACAGCATCCCTTCCTGATCAAAACTCTTCAAAGTGTAGGGATAGAGGGCACATACCTCAATATTATCAAAGCCATCTATGAAAAACCCACTGCAAATATCATTCTCAATGGAGAAAAACTGAAAGCTTTTCCGCTAAGGTCGGGAACACGGCAGGGATGTCCGTTATCACCACTGCTATTCAACATAGTACTAGAAGTCCTAGCTTCAGCAATCAGACAACAAAAGGAAATTAAAGGCATCCAAATCGGCAAAGAAGAAGTCAAACTATCACTCTTCGCAGATGATATGATACTATATGTGGAAAACCCAAAAGACTCCACTCCAAAACTGCTAGAACTTGTACAGGAATTCAGTAAAGTGTCAGGATATAAAATCAATGCCCAGAAATCAGTTGCATTTCTCTACACCAACAACAAGACAGAAGAAAGAGAAATTAAGGAGTCCATCCCATTTACAATTGCACCCAAAACTATAAGATACCTAGGAATAAATCTAACCAAAGAGACTAAGAATCTATACACAGAAAACTATAAAGTACTCATGAAAGAAATTGAGGAAGACACAAAGAAATGGAAAAATGTTCCATGCTCCTGGATTGCAAGAATAAATATTGTGAAAATGTCTGTGCTACCTAAAGCAATCTACACATTTAATGCAATTCCTATCAAAGTACCATCCATTTTTTTCAAAGAAATGGAACAAATAATCCTAAAATTTATATGGAACCAGAAAAGACCTCGAATAGCCAAAGCAATATTGAAAAAGAAAGCCAAAGTTGGTGGCATCACAATTCCAGACTTCAAGCTCTATTACAAAGCTGTCATCATCAAGACAGCATGGTACTGGCACAAAAACAGACACATAGATCAATGGAACAGAATAGAGAGCCCAGAAATAGACCCTCAACTCTATGGTCAACTCATCTTCGACAAAGCAGGAAAGAATATCCAATGGAAAAAAGACAGCCTCTTCAACAAATGGTGTTGGGAAAATTGGACAGCCACATGCAGAAAAATGAAATTGGATCATTTCCTTACACCACACACGAAAATAGACTCAAAATGGATGAAGGATCTCAATGTGAGAAAGGAATCCATCAAAATCCTTGAGGAGAACACTGGCAGCAACCTCTTCGACCTCAGCTACAGCAACATCTTCCTAGGAACATCGCCAAAGGCAAGGGAAGCAAGGGCAAAAATGAACTATTGAGATTTTATCAAGATCAAAAGCTTTTGCACAGCAAAGGAAACAGTTAACAAAACCAAAAGACAACTGACAGAATGGGAGAAGATATTTGCAAATGACATATCAGATAAAGGGCTAGTGTCCAAAATCTATAAAGAACTTAGCAAACTCAACACCCAAAGAACAAATAATCCAATCAAGAAGTGGGCAGAGGACATGAACAGACATTTCTGCAAAGAAGACATCCAGATGGCCAACAGACACATGAAAAAGCGCTCCACATCACTCGGCATCAGGGAAATACAAATCAAAACCACAATGAGATATCACCTCACACCAGTCAGAATGGCTAAAATTAACAAGTCAGGAAATGACAGATGCTGGCGAGGATGCGGAGAAAGGGGAACCCTCCTACACTGTTGGTGGGAATGCAAGCTGGTGCAACCGCTCTGGAAAACAGCATGGAGGTTCCTCAAAATGTTGAAAATAGAACTACCCTATGACCCAGCAATTGCACTGCTGGGTATTTACCCTAAAGATACAAATGTAGTGATCCGAAGGGGCACGTGCACCCGAATGTTTATAGCAGCAATGTCTACAATAGCCAAACTATGGAAAGAACCTCGATGTCCATCAACAGACGAATGGATAAAGAAGATGTGGTATATATACACAATGGAATAC
Organism: Enhydra lutris kenyoni; assembly: GCF_002288905.1. Taxonomy (NCBI): domain Eukaryota; kingdom Metazoa; phylum Chordata; class Mammalia; order Carnivora; family Mustelidae; genus Enhydra; species Enhydra lutris. The sequence continues at coordinate 33,368,194 of NW_019154101.1, read as the reverse complement.
TATGCAGCCATCAAAAGAAATGAAATCTTGCCATTTGCGATGACGTGGATGGAACTAGAGGGTATCATGCTTAGCGAAATAAGTCAATCGGAGAAAGACAACTATCATATGATCTCCCTGATATGAGGGAGAGGAGATGCAACATGGGGGGTTAAGGGTGTAGGAGAAGAATAAATGAAACAAGATGGGATTGGGAGGGAGACAAACCATAAGTGACTCTTAATCTCACAAAACAAACTGAGGGTTAATGGGGGGAGGGGGTTGGGGGGGTGGGATTATGGACATTGGGGAGGGTATGTGCTATGGTGAGTGCTGTGAAGTGTGTATACCTGGCGATTCACAGACCTGTACCCCTGGGGATAAAAAGATATTATATGTTTAAAAAAAATAAAACTTAAATTAAAAATAAATAAATAAATAAAAAAATAAAATAAAATAAAAAAATAAAATAAATAAATAAAAAACAATAAAAATAAAAATAAAAATAAAAAAATAAGACCCATCAGTATGCTGCCTATAAGAGACTCATTCCAAAATTAAGGACATACACACTGGAAGTGAGGGATAGAGAAAAATATGCCCTGCAAATGGAAACAAAAAGAAAGCTGGTATAGCTTTCTTCATAGGCAAAATAAACCTTAAAACAATGAAGAGCATTATATAATGATAAAGGGGTTAATCCAACAAGAAGACATACATTTATAAATATATATGCACTCAACATAGGAGCACCAAGATATATTAAACAAATATTAATGGACCTCAAGGGAGAAATTGACAGCAATACAATAGTAATAGAAGACTATAACACCACATTTATATCAACAAATAGATCATCCAAACAAAAACTTAATAAGAAAACATTGGCCTTAAATGACACTTTAGACCAGATGGATTAAGAGATACATGCAGAACATTCCACCAAAAGGAATAGAATACACATTCTTTTCAAGTGCACATGGAACATTTTCTAAGATAGATCACATGTTAGGTCACAAAATTATTCTCAATTAATTCAAGGAGATTAAAATCATAATCAAGCATCTTCTCCAACCATAATGGTATGAAATGAGAATTTAATTACAGGAAGAGACTGGAAAAAAACACAAAATATAAAGATTAAAGAACATGCTGACAAACAACCAATGGGTCATTGAAGAAATCAATTTCACTACAGACAAGTGAAAAAAAATATGATATGTTAAAATCTTTGGATGCAGCAGAAATGAGTCCAAGAAGGCAGATCAGAGCAATATAGGCCTACCTCAAGAAACAGGAAAAATCTCAATGAAACAATCAAATTTTATACCCAACGGAGCTAGAAAATGAAAACAAAAAAAGTTCAGTCAGTAAAAGGAAAGAAATAATATACATCAGAAAGGGAATAAATGAGATAAAGACTGAAAAAAAAGAAAAAAAGAAACAATGAAACTAAGAGTTGATTCTTTGAAAAAATAAACAAAAAAGACAAATCACAGCCAAAGTAACCAAGAGAAAAAGAGAAAGGATTCTAATAAAATTAAAGAGGAAATGTTACAACTAACACTGCAGAAATACAAAGGATCATAAGAGACTATTATGAACAATTATATGCAACTGGACAACATAGAAGAAATGAATAAATTCCTAGAAACATACCACCTTACAAGGCCATATCATGAAAATATAGAAAATTTCAATAGACCAATTGCTAGTAAGGAGATTGAATCAGTGATGAAAAACCTCTCAACAAACAAAGTACAAGATCAGATGGCTTCTATTGTAATTTGTACCAAACATTCAGAGAAGAGTTTATACTTATAACCTTCTCAAGCTCTTTGAAAAAAAATTGAAGATGAGGGAACATGTGCAAACATTTCATGAAACCAACATTACCTTGATACCAAAACCAGGAAAGCACACCACAGAAAAAAAAAAAAAAATATTACAGGCCAGTATCACTAATGAATGTTCATGCAAAAATCCTCAATAAAATATTAGCAAACCAAATTCAACAATATATTAAAAGGACCATACACAATGATCAAGTGAGATTTATTTCAGGGACATAATGATGATTTAACATCTGCAAATTAATACCACATTAACAAAATGAAGGATTAAAAATCATATAATCATCTCAATAGATGCAGAAAAAACACCTAACAAGATTCAACATCCATTTATGACAAAAACTCTCAAAAAAGTGGATATAGAAGGAATGTACCACAGTGCAGTAAGGCCGTTTATGACAAACTCACAGCTAATATCATACTGAATGATGAAAAGCTAAAAGCTTTTCCTGAACGATCAGGAACAAGACAAAGACGCCCACTCTTGCCACTTTTATTCAATGTAGTATTGGAAGTTCTAGCCACAGCAGTTAGGCAAGAAAAAAGATAAGAGGCACCCAAAATGGAAAAGAAGAATTAAAACTGTCACTATTTACAGAAGATATACTATATATAGAAATCATAAAACGCTACACATATACACACACACACAATTAGAACTAATAAATGAATTCAATAAAGTAGCAGGATAAAAAATTAGCATACAAAAATCTGTGGCTTTTCTATACACTAATAATGAACTAACAGAAAGAGGAAACAATCCTGTTTATGATTGCATCAAAAAGAATAAAATAACTGACTAGCCAAGAAGGTGAAAGATCTGTACACTGTAAACTACAAAACACTGATGAAAGAAGTTAAAGAAGATACAATTAAATGAAAGAAATTTCATGTTCATGGACTGGAAGAATTCATATTGTTAAAATGCCCAGGGACATTTAATAACTAGGGACACCTGGGTGGCCCAGTTGATTAAAGGACTGCCTTCAGCTCAGGTCATGATCCTGGAGTCTCAGGATCAAGTCCCACATTAGGCTCCCTGCTCAGCGGGGCATCTGCTTCTCCCTCTAACCCTCCCCCATCTTGTTCTCTCTCTCTCTCTCATTCTCTCTCTTTGAGATAAATAAATAAAATCTTAAAAAAATAGAAAAAGCCCACACTACCCAGAGCAATCTAAGATTGAATGCAATCTCTTTCAAAATTCCAATGACATTTTTCACAGACCTAGAACAAATAATTATAACATTTGTATGGAACCACAGAAGATTTTGAATAGCCAAAACAACCTTAGGAGAAAGAGCAAAGCTGGAGGTATCATGGTCCCTGATTTCAAACTACAGTAGAAAGCTATAATAATCAAAACACTATGACATTAACATAAAAACAGACACACAAATTAATGAAACAATTGAGATCCCAGAATTAAACCTACACTATATGGACAATTAATTTATGACAAGAACTAAAGAACATACAATAAAGAAAGAACAGTTTCTTCAATAAATGGTGTTAGGAAAATCGGACAGCCACAATGCAAAAGGAAGGAAGGAAGGAAGGAAGGAAAGAAGGAAGGAAGGAAGGGGGAGGGAGGGAGGGAGGGTGGGAAGAAGGCAGG
>NW_019154101.1:33316503-33364737 GCF_002288905.1 Enhydra lutris kenyoni | reverse complement strand
AAGAAAGAAAGAAAGAAAGAAAGAAAGAAAGAAAGAAAGAAAGAAAGAAAGAAAGAAAGAGAAAGCACGCAAGCCAGCTAGCCTAGACCACTATCATGCACCACATAAAAAATTAGCTCAAATGGGCAAAATACTTAAATGTAAGACCTGAAACCATAAAATTCCTAGAAGAAAACATAGGCAGTAAGCTGTTTGACATTGATCTAGCTTTCCATGGTTCTGATTCCAAAGGCAAGGGAAACAAAAATAAAAATAAGCAAATGGGATTCCTTCAAACTAAAATACTTCTGCATGGAAAAATAAACTATCTTCAAACAAAAAGGCAACCTACCAAAAGGGAGATTTTTGCAAATCCCAGATCTGACCAGGTATTAATATTCAAATATATAAAGAACTCATATAGCTCAACAACAACAATAACAACAAAAACAAACAAGCCTAAAAATTGGGCAGAGGATCTGAACTGATATTTTTTCCAAAGAAATACAGATGGACAACAGGGTCATGAAAGGATGTTCAACATTACTATTAATTCAGATCAAAACCACTGTATCATTTCACACTGGTTAGAATGGCTGTTATCAAAAAGACAAGATATAAAAAGTGTTGGTGAGAATGTGAAAAAAGAGAATGCTTACACTCTGTTGGTGGGAATGTAAATTCACACAGACATTGTGGAAAACAGTATGGAGATTCCTCAAAAAATTGAGACTAGAACTACCTTATGATCCAGCTATTCCATTTCTGAACACTTATCTAAAGAATAAGAAAATGTTGACTTGAAAAGATATATGAATCCCTATCTTTATTGCAACATTATTTACAACAGTCAAGAAATAGAAACAACCTCAATGTCTATCCATAGATGAATGGATAAAGAAGATTTGAAATAAAAAACAGGTGAACAAAAACAAACACATAGATGTAGAGAACAGATTGGTGGTTGCCTAAGAGAAAGGGGGGTGAGAGCGGTGCAAATAGGTGAAGGGGCTCAATTATATGATGATGGATGGCAACTAGACTTTTAGTGGTGATCACTTTGTAGTTCATAGAGATGTCGAATTATAATGTCATACACCTAAAACTTATATAATGTAATATACCAGTTTTGCCTCAAATATATATGTATGTGTAAACCAGAAAAGAAATCTAAAATTCTCAATCATGTCAAACCTAAAAAGAGACATCTCTCAGAATGAATCCTTATAGAACTTTCACAGGAGCTATATACTCTGCAAAGAGCCAAGGAAAAGATGATAATATATATTTGAAAACTATCCCATTTTTACAGACCTTACTGAAAGGCATACCACTTAGGCTGTACCCTAACTTTTCTGGCTAATGATCTCTGTATTACAAATTCATCACCTGGTTTAGGACTATAATTGATGAAGGACACCAACTATTATAATGCTGTTTAAAAATTATATAGAGATATCTTGACTAAAAATATATCACTACATGGTCTTCTAGTATTAGATTTATGACACAAAAGTTTCTTGCCTATTACCTGCAAATTAAACAAGTATCTGTTATGTTGGTAAGCTGACACCTGCCTTCAGTGTATCCTCTGATATCATCAAGTGTATTTCTGGCCTATTTCCTGCCTCCAGAAAAAAAGATCTTGACATAATTTAATTCAAAGACAAAAATTGAGTCTTGAATTAAGTTAAAAACTTTAACCATTAAGAGGAAATTTGAACTGTTTTCTTTTGTATCAAATTCTCTTTAAACAGGGGGGAAATTACACATGCTATCATTCAAAGAATAGAAGATGAACAGGACTGTGTCACTAAGGCTATATTGGTTTCCTATTAATTCTGCAACAAATTATCACAAACTCAGTGACTTAAAACAAAACAAATATATCGTCTTACAGTTCTGGAGGTCAGAGGTCCAAAATGCATATCCCAGAATTAACATCCAGGCATTGGCAGAGCTGAGATCCTCCTGATGTCCCTAGAGGAAAATTCATCTCCTGAGTCTCCCAGCTCTAAAGGCTACCTGCGTTCATTGGCTCATGACCTCCTTCAATTTTCAAAGCCAACAATCTCATCACTCTGATAACTGTTTCTATAGTCACAATTCCTTCTTTGTAATTGTCCTCCTTCCTTCTTTCACTTATAAGGCCTTTGTGATTACACTATGCCCACCTGGATAAACTCTCAATTGTTAGGCCAGCTGAGTAGGAGTCTTTTTTTTTTTTTAAAGAGTTTATTTATTTATTTGTCAGAGAGAGTGAGCACAGGCAGACAGAGAGGCAGGCAGAGGCAGAGGGAGAAGCAGGCTCCCTGCTGAGCAAGGAGCCTGATGTGGGACTCGATTCCAGGACCCTGGGATCATGACCTGAGCCAAAGGCAGCCGCTTAACCAATTGAGTCACCCAGGCATCCCCTGAGTAGTATTCTTAATTCCATCTGCAACCTTAGTTCTCTCTTGCCATGTGACAGCATATTCACAGGTTCCAGGAATTGGGAGGTGGATACAGTTGGAGGACTTTATTCTGTCTCTAAGAAAGGCCAAGAGATTCATGAAAATTACAGTGACAGTTTCAAAGAGTCACTTTAAATCCTGAGCTCTCCAGGTGAAACAACTGCTTTCTGAAGGAAAGAAAGCTACATTTATATACCTACCTATCTTGCAAGTATATTACTAATAAATATTGGAAACAACCAAATCATGAAGGAAGGTAATTTGGCTAATATCCCTTATGTGATTCTATAGACTTTTTGGATTAGGAAGTGGATATGTTCTTTTGTTTTAATTTGGGAACCCTTAGCTCCTGGCCTAGACATATGTTACAATGATCATAGTCCTTTTCTTTATATTTGTGTTGCAGTTCTCAAATTTGTGATCTCTATAGACTTAAATGCTGCTATGCATTTGCTGTGAGAAAACACTCCAACAAATAAAATTCCCACTTAAAAAACAAGAAAATTAGACAAATACAGAGATGTGGACAAATATCATCAGAATTTCTAGACACTATACAGTGATGCAGTTCTGGACTGATCATTTTCGAGATGATAATCACCTCTCTTCCAGCTTATACCGAAGAATGACCAATAAGGAGACAGAACTAAAACCAACTTTGCCCCTAAGAGAAACATCACTTGGATCATCAAGCATAAATTCCTGTCTCATTATTGTGTTACACAATACTGAGAACAAGAAAAGATAACTTAGCTGCTTGCTTCAGAAAACATCTGCTCCTAGAAAATAAACTGTAAACCAATAATAATTAATTACTTCTTATAGCTAACAACTTCTTCATCAAGTTCTTCAAGGGACACTGGCTGGCTCAGTCAGTAGAGCATGTGTCTCAGTGCCATGAGTTCAAGGCCCGCATTGGAACTTTAGCTTACTTAAAAACAAAATTGAACATAAAAAGTTATTCAAGATCCTTACTTCTCTATGCCCAAACCAAAACTATTATAAATATTGCCTACTCTCCAATGACTCTTTACCTTGAAAGACCTTAAAATTATCCAGCCCACACTCTAAAGGCTAGAAATATTCTTCCCTGACTTTTCTGAGACATTATTAAGTCTCTCAGGTACATTTTTCCTTCTTCTGCTATAAGTCTAATAAATGTAGCTTTGATATACAACAGATTTTTAGGTGATCATTTGGGAAATTTAGAGTTGACAGGGGCCAAGTTGGAAAACTACCCTCTTAGGGTAACTTTTTGCCCCTATGCAGAACTATGCAAAAGTTGAAGGGGTTGCCCGTTGTTGTTACCCTTTACTGAGAACCTTCTTCATCAGTTCAACTATGAAGTCTCTGTGAGGATCCATTTGGTTGTCATACAAATAAAACCACAGTCAGTCAGTGTTCCAAAGGGGATAATGGGAAGTTCACATTTGAAATATTATCATTATATGTGTGTGTGTGTATGTGTATATATATATATATATATACACATACACACACACACATATAATGATAATATTATCATATGGATGTAATATGTGAAATCAAATTTAATTTCACATATTGCATCCCATTTATATATATTAAAATGTATATATTTTTACATTTAATTTTCTAATTTCATCCATTGTCAGAAGAAAGTGATATGATAAAATTTCTTGACTAAATCTAAAATATATACAACTAATGTGTATGAATCTAATTCTCAAAGAAGAGCATGACTTTACTAAAATATTTCTCAATATTTTTAGTTTTTATAAAAAAAGATATGCCTAGCTTATCTAATTATGATATTAGAACATTTTTAGTAGAATGGTAATATCAATGAGACTCATTGTTTTATCAGTTTTTACTGAGAATTTGCAGGTCTATAATTATGAATCATCTAGATATACCATGCACACACTGTCATACTGTCTATTTTCCCTCACATATCATGGTTCTATCATGACTACTTCTAATTATGATGATTATTGCTCAAGTAATCTAAAATTTTTTTTCTAAAATATGAAGTTGGCTTGATTTATTCATGTTGAATAACTCCCAAATGAATATTCTAACCTAGCACATATTTTATAAGTTAAGATAATAACACATGGTTCAAGTTCAGGGTGAACTATAAAATGTCTGTGACCACTTAATCTAATCCTTTTTATATAATTCATAGTCCAATTTAGTAATTTAAATCAAAGTCAGGGAAAGAATATAGAGGTAGATCTAAAGATCTGATGTTTTCATATAAGTTCAAAATATTCAAGGTTTTGTTGTTTGAGTGGAACATAAAAAAAAAACTTAGCTAGGAAAGCAATGATTATTAAAAGAGCCCTAACCCCAAAGAATATTTTAACAAACAAAATTCTAAACAATTACCACCTTGGTGCTCTCCAGCACATCATCTCATTTTGCTACTTCACCCACTGATAACACTCTAATAAAATATCTGGAATCGTATTTTAATTTGAGTTTATCACATTGGTTCTTGATAAGCAAAGTACATTCAAGACATCGAGGTTTTCAGTTGAAAACTAAGATTTCTATAAAGTCATCCTAGGGCCATCCGATCCCAGAATTGACTTTGATATAGAACAAAAGTGATGATGGAAAAGCAAATGTACAACATATTTTAAACACTAGAGGGAGTGAAAAAAGGAATTTTTAAAGGATGGGATGTTTGGGGTTTGCAACAACTATAAGTGGCTCTTACTCAGAAACTTCAGTCACAATTCAACAACTGAATCTGTCAATGCATGACCAACTTTGCTATGTAACATGAAAGATCATGTATCTTAGATTACTTAGCATTGAATATTAAAGCTATTCAGGAACCCAGTATTCCATATAGGCTTGCTGTGTTTCTTTCCACAAAACATCCAAACTGTCTGGGCCTCAACCCTCATGTATTAATTGAAAATAAGGCAAAAAATAAACTAGAAATAAATAAATAAACAAAATATTTATCTTTTTGCTCTATATTTTAAATCAATTTACTAATATTAATTAAAGGAGAAGCTGCTGAAAATTTCATGTAATGGTTACATTTTTAGCAGACTAACTACAATGGTAGCTTCAATACATCTCTGCTTTGAATTTATCGAAGCTTTAAATTAATATGTAATGACATTAATATGAATACATAAAATAATATTTTTTCATTTTATTGAGTAACAAAACAGATGATCAATCTTAGACTGAAGAGTTACTTTCTCATAGAAGACTTCTCTGACATCCCTAAAACCTCTTCTCCACATTTGTCTCCAAAAGACTAAAAAAGCTCACCATCGCCATGTGTAGTTAAGCAAAGACACGCTATAGAAGGTATTGAATAATTAAGAGAACAGTTCTGAGAGTTAATAAGAATTGGTTTTAAATCCCCAAACTATCCAAATCCAAATTTTAGTGACCTTGCTCTACTTATAAGACTTGTCTTAACCCTTCTTTTCTTATCCATAAAGTGGAGCTGATCTGTGTCTCAGGAATTTTGTAAGATTTATATATGGCAATGGAGTAAATCTGAAATGCTATGCTAGTAAATAGTAGTTATTAATACTTGAATAAAAAGTGGGCTAGTCAGAAGATTCACCCACAAATTCTAAAGGTCCCTTTCAAGGTTCTATGTTTCTATCCTACAACCACATGAATATACGCAACATTAATCTAAAATGGATTCTTTTGGAACTTTCCTTGATGTTATCAGAAAGTAGCAAATACTATGCTTGTGAAGCTACATAATGGCCACTAACAACCTTAAAGCAACTATAAAATACCAGATATTGTAAAATATCATAGATTATTAAATGCATTAGAGAGGTGGTCTAATTTTTAAAATGTCTGTCTTAGAATCAATGAAATATCCTTAACCATTCATGACTTGTTAGAACTGAGACTCTCGTCCCAATTCTACTTTTCAGAATTTTCTTCCACTAGGTCATTAACTTTACCTACACACACTCTTTTCCTCTTTTCAGATGTTCTCCTTCCTAATTTAACTCCACCTTCTCCTTGATGTCTTCTCCTCTCCTTCTTTCCTCAGAACACCTGAAATCCTTTATTTGTTCCTATCATGTTGGAACATAATGCATAATGTATATGTTTTGTTTTGTTTTATCCCATTCCAGAGTGCAAAGCTTTGAAAGCACAGAAAATCTCTTCCATTTTTGTATCCTTTATAGTGTTTCACATAGGATAGGAACTTAATATTTATTGTTCAATCAAATAAAGGAAACTATAGCAGAATTATTTACATTTCAGTGAAGGTTAAGTTGTTTCTAAGAATTTCTAAGATAACCAATTATGTGGACCAAAATGATGTTAACCTACATAATTCTTATTTTAAGTAATGTAAACACAGAGTGGTTCATTCAATCAAGTAAAATGAAAACCAGAAATACTCTCCACCCCTCTTTTTGACCACTAAAGATGTTGTTTAGTTCAAAAGTCCTTAAACACACCCTCTAGTTTCCTGTTATTGGATACATCACCCTTTAAAATGAGAGAAAAAAAAAGATAGTATTTAATGATCATTATCTTAGCAATAAAGTCCTGAACTATTTTGAACAATAATTTTATGAAGACTCCTGTAATACCATGATATCCTATAAAATACTGCCAAAAACTGAGATTCTACCTGATTACAAGTCAATCTGCTCATCTGCCACAACCTCATGAATGCTACACAGAAACTGTGAGTCAACAACAAAGAGAAGTGTATTAGCAATATTAGTGGCCAAAGAATTGGCATTTTTGTATTACTTCTCCAAAACCTCAATCCCTGTCAGGTGATGCAAAGAGGGTCGAATGACACATGGACAGACAATTGATGGCAGGAAAAAAATCCTAGGGTTAGGGAACCAAATCTTTTCTACTGGGCAGCAAGCATCCCTCCTCATTGTTCTATCTTCCTGTGTTATAAACATACCTGCCCTTTGCTCCAGAGAGAGGTACTTTCTCTAACTGCAGAGACTGTTTGCTGTATAAACATCCTTGAAAAGATCATCTGGTAGAAAGACACAGAGTTGTGCCTTTGCTCAGAAGATGGGCAGAAAAGTGAGACACCTATAGGTGATTATCTCCCTACAAATGCTATTTATTTGACTTCCAACAAAGCAGAGTACCAGCCTCCAAGATCCACAGCTCTATCACACATAGAACAGAATCAGCTCTACAATCATGTAACAAGCATTCCTAAAAAGTGCCATGCTATGCAAAATTATGCAATAAAAATAACAGAGCTTATGGGAAAAAATGGTTTAAGGAGCACAACACTCAAAAGCTTTGCCAATGGCACACTAAAAATAATATAGAAACCTAATAAAAACAGCAATGTGGCTCTATGCATATGAAATATTTAGCTAAATATAAATAGTCCAGTAAATATGACACTTTACCTTGAAAAAACTTGAAGTTTATTTGTGGAAGTGACTGTTGAGAATTTTGGTTCTGAGTTATTGTGAAGCAGAGAGGGTTATCTAAAATCAGATGGAAAATGTAACAACAGATGTACATGGGTGTGACTCATAATACAAGCAGTGACTGAGATAAGCAGCAAATGTTTGAGGCGTGTGTGTGTGTGTGTGTGTGTGTGAGTGTTGTGTTTTCCTCATGACTCAGCTGAACTCCGTGCTGTTCTCTGCATTCACCTGGTGTTTCTCATGGATAAAATCAAACGTAAAGAAATAGAACACTTGTGTTATACTCAATTTATTCCCTAATCCATCAATCTTGTTGGAAAATTTCACGTTTTTCAAGACAAATGTTATAACTACATGATGATCTAGTCACAAGTAACCCATTTTCTTATTTATTCGTGAAAACATATTTTTTGCAGAACTCTACCAGCTAACATTCTCATTAGCTTTATTTGAATTAATCTATGCGTTTGAACATCCATTCTTTTTACTGGTGTTACCAAAATAAAATTTTGTTTTAAAAATCTAGAACAATTTCACAATTTCTTCCTCATCTTTCTTTGCTACAACCCTGTTTCTTTCCCCAGAGTTATCTGGATGTCAGTTTTGTAGTATCCTTCAAAGTATTTGTGATAGTTTTATACATATAGATAGGTGGTTCTTCTTTTTTTTTGTCTCTCTCTCTCTTTTTTTTATGTCTATGAGATCATTCTGTACTTATGTTTTTGAGACTCATCATTTCCATTCTGAGATTCAATATATTGCATAGGTATTTCTGTTAGGACATCATGCTTGTTAACTGTTATTTAATATTCCATGCTGTGAATGTCAGCAGTTCCACCAGTTCACTGCTTCTCTATAAACATTCTTGAAAAAGGGAAAAAGTACTGGTGCTCACATCTAAATTTTCTGTAGAATGACTTCCTGGCAATAGCATTAATGGATGAGAGAGTACACAATTTTACATTTTGATAGATACAGAAAAATTATCTAAAAATAGAGTACTATCAAACTGCACTATTACTCTTTTCTCTGTATCTTTGCCAACACTGGATATTACCCATCTTTTACAATTTTTGTCAATATCATCACGATTTATTTTCAGTCTGTATTTACCAGTGAGAATGAGCATGTTTCTCAAGTTTCTTTGTTATTGCATTTCATCTCTGAATTATTGATTCATGGTTACTGCTTGCTTTTGGCGTTGGGTTTTTTTATATGTTTTTCTGGAATATTTATTTGCAGGTTTTTAACATATTATGCCTAACAATCTGTTGTCTCTTAAATTCGGTGCAAATAATTTCTTCCAATATGTTTTATATTTTAAATGTGGCATGGCTAGCTTCAAAAAAGAAAATTTTATTCCTATAAAATATTCTGAAAATTTTTTTCATTATTTCCCTAATCAGGTGTTAGAAATAATCAGGTGCATAAATAAATGTAAGTCAGAGGGCGTTGAGCAATAAAAATACAAAGAACAAAAGGAAAGGAAGAGAAACAGCAAGCCCAATAAGGTATAAAATGTCAGTGAGGATCGTGAAAGACACATCAGCCTTATACTGCTTTTCTCCTAGATGAATCCTGTTAAGAGCATTATGACAAAAGTAAAGCTCCTTTATCTGGGGAAGAGAAAGCCTTCCAGTAAAGAATAACACAGATCTATAAATAATACTAAGACTATTTTTACATATGTAAAGAAAATGTAAAGGGAGATGCTATTATTAGGTTTAATTATAATGTCAGTTAAGTGGAAAGGCTACATTTGATGGGTTCAGTAATATTGCGTATGAAGAGTTTTCTATAAAAATTTCTGTCTTAGAATTAGTGCCATCCCAAGGTCATATTCCATTTCCTAGTGTCCAAACCAAAGCTCTGAGTCAAGGTGGTGGAATAAAAACACCAGAGGTCTCCAGACTCATAATACGAAAGGAGGTCAAGATAAAAACAAAGAATACACAGGCTTTGTCTGAAACATATTTATAGAAAGGATAAAAGGCAAATACTCTCTACTTTGTTGAATAACTTTAAAATATTCAAATATATTTGTAACGGTTGTTACCAGTTCTTCATGTAAGTAAATAATACATTTTGAGAACAATTTTTAAAAAATTTTTCCCAATATGATCACCTGCATTTGCAAGGTCAGTGTAAAAAAGAGGCCAAATTGTGACAATTCAATGATATCTGCCCTCTCAGATTAAGTGGAAAAAAATGCACAATCCACAAGGGGCTGAAATATGTGGGGGTGTGATTATAAGACTACCGTCCCTTGAGAACCTGGTGGAAATAAGATATGTATCTCTCGAGGCCATTCCAAAGATGAGAGAAATTTAGTGAATACAAACAGATAGACACGTTGCCCACATTTCTCAGCTCTAAACATTATGTTGAGCATAGCTGGGTTCCATTATTGCAGTTAGGCTGTAGGGCAGTGATCTGGACTGGCTTTGTTCTCCCCAGTAAGAACTGATGCATTTCAAGTCGCTAATCAGCATTGTCTGTGCTTTTGCTCAGCTAATCTTCTGGCAATGTGCGATGAACAATCTGCCTATTGACTATCTCAGCGGTTGCAAGTCCCTCCGCCCTCACCCCATGTTGATCCTCATCTAGTTTCTGCTGGCTGCTCTTTTTTCCTATAAAAGAAGGGGGTATAAAAAGCTGGCCATTCTCTTCCCCTCCCCCAAGATACAATTCTCACTCTCCGAGAGAGTTCTCTGCTCCCCTCCTCTCAGTGATTCCTTCTGGAATTTGAAAAATGCTGCCTAATTCTTAGTGTGCACTGGGATCATTACTGAGTTTCTGGCCACCTTGAGCTCCCTCTCGAACAAGAGAAGAGTTTTTGCTGTATTTCACTCTGTGTGTGTGTGTGTGTGTGTGTGTGTGTGTGTGTGTGTGTGTGTCTAGAAATAATTTATAAAAAATACGGACATTTTGGCAACATCTGTCATCACTTCATTGAGGAAATACTTGTGATTAACTCTTTGTATTAGGAGATAGAACAGGCAGTCAGAAAGATACTGACCTTTGTATTACTGAGATTAAAATATACACTTAAAGTGGATCTCTTTATAACACAAGCCTAAGATGGGAATATAGAAAATCTCTGGATTTCCTGTCTTAAAACTTTTTATCATTTGCACTCCTGCAGAAGTAAAACAAAGCACGAATTTTGCCAAGACTCAGCATGAATTTACTTTTCACGGAAGATGTAGGAGAAGCTACAATATAAAAAGTACTTAACAATAACTTTTAAAGCTACTAGCACAACGCAAAATATTATTGCCAGATACTATGTAATTTGACTTTACCTGTTCACATAAAGCTGCTCACACTCAATCCCAGGGAAATTGTCTTCATTTGCTAAGAGCAAAGTTAAAAAGGAGGCCAGATAATTAGCTATGTTTTTACTCAGCCTCGTCTTCTGGTCTCCCCACATATAATTATAACCACATATAACTTAAAATAAAATAAAAATAAAAATTTTTATTTTTAAATAAAATGGACAGAAAATAAAATTCTGTCCTAGCAGAAGAACACATACTGCAAAGAATTATTTGCTATCCTTAGACCACAATCTCCTCCCCTTCTTTCCTCTTTTTCTTTGTTTCTCCAGAGGAAACAAACACACAAATATCACCATTGAAACTGAAAAATTTGAAAGAAAAATATACTTCCCTTACTTATAATAGCAGGATCTTAGAATAGTCATTGCTTAAACACCCAAGATCTCTGGGCATAGTCGATTCTTGCATATAAGCTCAAAATCTTTAGAGATTGATTCTAGACCATCTGTGCTTTTGCCCTATGGGGATTCAGACAAACTAAAAATTGCCCGTGGATCTAATAAATGTATCAGAGTCCCTTTACTAAGCAGGTTATTCATCTAGGATTGTGGTATGGTTACTCCAAATTTTCTGCTTAGTCTAGGAAGCTAGGCTTCTCCTGGGGCATGAAGTAAAATTACATAAATTTTAAAGACTCAGTGAAAGAAGCTGCTGAAAATCAACAGATTGCTGATATAGTCCGTAGGCCCCCTGTGCTCCCACACTGCTTTGCCCATCTCTTTGTAATAGCACTTATTTATATTGTATTGAAATTTTTCTATGGCTGAATCTATCCTTTGGTAGACCTTGATCACTGAAGGGCAACTTAAAAGTAATTTTCATTTCTCTTACGTCAATTCTGTGCCATGAGGCAAATTATAAATATATGTGAAAATACATAATAAATAAAAGTTGTCTTTCCCAAGATCCTGTACTAGGATTATACTAATGCCTGATGTATATTTGGCAGACAATCAGCTCATTTGATTACAAGAACTAATTTGTGAATTAATATAGAGGAAAGAAGGAGGCTCAGATCTTCTGATTTAAACTCATTTGAATTGAAAACGCATTTGAAACTTCCCTTGCCTGTAGTTCTCTTTCCAGCCACTACCTCTTTTCCTTATTTGTCTGCCAAACATCTTGCAAGAAATGTCTGCATTTAGTTTCTCCAAGCAGAAATGTCCAAGACAACTGAAAGTCTTAACAATTCATTGGTTCCAAAGTGGAAATTTAGAGATTGAAAATCATGACGTAATGATACTTTACTTTAAAAAAAATGAGCAATATTAGAGAACATAGAGACATCTACAGAAGGGTCAAGTTTCCACAAATTCTCATGAAGATATTCATTGCATTTTCTTATTTTATTCTGGCTTTCTAACAAGTTCCAGTAACAGTATCACCTCCTGATTATGATTTTTAAACTGTTCTGCATTCTCTGGAGAAAATACTTTTGAGGACTCATTGCCTAGTCATCTTGGTACATGGTATGACTCATTTGAAAAACTTTTCATCTTCTGAATCTTTATCAGAGCTTTAAAAATATATTCAGTTGTTTTGTACCACTTAAAAGACTTAGCTCCAGATAAGTGGAGTAATCGAGGCCATAGTTACTCAAAGACACACAGGCTCACTCCTGAGCACTCTGGGAAATTTCTCTACCTGGTAGGTGAGTTTGTTGAGTTTCAAAGGAAACTGGGCAACTCACCCTAGTTTTCTCATTTAATGAGGTCTTGCTATTGTTGTTGTTTAATGAACCTCTACTATGAAAGTATTAAGGCTACCAAAATCAATACCATGTTGAAAGGGTGGATTAGATTCTTCATTCAGATTGGTGGACAACATTTAAGGGAAGATTCCACTTCAACAGAGTGGCTCTGGAGAAGACCATAAGTAACAAGTAAATGTTGCAATATATAAAAGTTTCAGACCTACCACCTTGAGGCTTTTCCTATTAATGTTTCACAAGGCTGTCAGTGTGCTACTCTTCAGATTGTTTTTAGCATTAAATTAGAAATCTTGATGAGTAGTATAGAGCCAAGTTCCCTAATTTGTTCTGTTTGAGGATAAATCAAGAGCCTAGTCATACACATATAAAATCCTGCCAAGACCTAAAGGAAGGGTCCCATAAACTTACTCTCCAAACACATGCTCTTTTAAATATCAAAGCTCTAATTTTAGTGTTTTATAAATGGTTAGGAAGCTTTTAAGTGACTTCCTTTTATTATCATAAACAATTCTGCTAATGTATGAATGGAGGAGTAAAAAAAAAAAATAAAATAAACACAATACCCCCAAATCAGGAGCGGATGGTGAAGATAGAACATCAACATCGAAAAGACCCAACAATCACTATTTCCTCCTAAAAATCTTGACAGGAAAACACAGATATGATTATAAGTAGGTGAAATTATTCTTTAAAAATAGGATTTAAAACATATACTTTATTTATGTCAAAAAAAAAAGTTAAAACTAAATGGAAAAGAGATTTATACCTGCTTTAAGTAATTTTATAGAGTCCCACAGCAACCAAAAAGAAAGTGCTCATGAACTGAGTTAAATTGGATCATATATAGGCTCAAAAATCTTACAGTAAAATAAAAGAACTCATTAGAGAAATGAAAAGCAAAATAAAGCTTGAAAATGTCTGAAAGTAGAGATTGAAAAATGAGAACACTGTGATAATTCAGAAAATGATCTTTGTGCTAAGTTATCAAGGTGTTAAGGACTTACTATTGTTATTAATACACAAAGTGATTTATCATAGATTAACAAGAAATAAACTCTAGAATCAGACTCCTTGGGTTCAAATCTCAGCTCTGCTCTCTAGCTGTGTGATCTTTAGCTGTTGACTTAACCACTCTGTACCATTTCTTATCTGTAGAGTAAAGACTATCCAACCTGAGGATAAATTGAGTTAATACGCAGAACACACTGTGCCTGGTCTCATAAGCCCTTATTATGCTTAGCCTCATACTTCCATATTGGTGCATATATAGTTCAGTATATAGTTCTCAGGTCAGGCCCATACTAGGTTTGTATGATCCAGTAGAAGACAGAGAAGTCATACTCCTATTTATGTGTCTCTCTCAACATGTAACACCACACATTGTAGTGTGGCCTCGTGTCCTTCAAACTGGATTGATGTCATAGGAATGAGAGTAAGGCAGAATCCCATTTTTTTTGTTTTTCAAAAACTAACTAGCACCTCTGTGTTTCACACATTTCAAATGCAATTCCTTGAATTTTGAGAATTTTCTTTTTTTAAAAGGTATTTTATTGAATAAAACCCGACCAGTTTGTTCCCTGATTGTCATTTCTGAAGCTGCTCTTCCAAGCCAACATCACCAGTCAATGAGAGAATGTGTCAGCAGGGGGCTTCTCTTCTTTTTCTGAGGGTCTGTGATGTTTGTTTTCCAACAGAAACTGAGCTCTAAGTAAACACAAATTTTTATTTCAGAGTAAATGTTTTCAAGTTCTACAGCACCTTTGATTTCTGAAAATGTCAATTTTGTGTTGGTTCCCAAGTTGATAGAAAAAGAAATAAATCATTTAAAGAACACATTTATTTCTTGCAACAAAGCGGTCTAAGGAAATAGTGAAAATGTTCAGTAAACCAAGGCATTTGCTAAATAAATGAAAGCTTCACAAGCTAAATACTGAGTACATGTCTGCATGCATGCCCACAGAAGAAAGGGAAGAAAGAATAATTAAGTCATGCCAACTTTTAAATAAAAAGTGTCATGGCATTGTACGTCTCTACAAAGATGGTAAAACAAAAACAGAAACAGATTTGGTCTCTGTTTCCCCAAAACCTTGGTACGCATTAGTGTTCCGCCTTCTGAAAAAAGGGAACTTAAAATTCAATATGAAATGGTTGTGCTCGTATTCTGCAAAACATCCTTATTAGCGAAGTTCCAAAATGTTGCCATCAGTAGGAGATTCACAATCATGCGGGAAGCAAGCCCTTCTACTTATTGATAGTGATCCTGTTTGTTATTTTACACGTTAATTTAACCACTGCTTCTAAGGATAGGAGACATAAGATCAAGGCTGGGTTCGTTATATCACACTGTCTTTCCTACATCCCTTCGAGTCTCTACAAAGCTGTCTGCAAGTTGAAGTTTTAATGAACCCAGTTTAAAGAGCCACAAAAATCAAGTGGAAGGTTGGCAACCATCTGTTGAATTTGTGCTCCGTAGATAGACAATCCCCACCATTTAAAAACTGGAGTGGATTGTTTTTTCCCTGAATGGTGTGAATTTCCTCTCCAGGCAGTCCAAAAGCACAGATAATGACCACGTTGTACTAGAGAGGCCTGGCCGCAGAGCTGGGAGACCAGAAATAAAATCATACATTGTATTCCTTCTTGAGGAGGTCAACTTGCTTTATGCACACTATCTAATCAATTCTCAAAGCATTCCATTGACATGAGGGAGAGGCAGCTACCATATTCGCTTTACAGATGGATAACCTGAGGCTCTGAAAGGTTAAGCAGTTTTCCAAGGTCAGGAAAGGCCATTTCCACACAATCACAATTACCTGTGCGATGGAGGCAAAAAGCAACAGACACAGACCGAGACCAGCTTTGCTTAAATGGAGGTGCAGTACCTGACTGACTACAGGAAAACAAGGACTGGGTCAGAATTCTCCACAGAAGCTGGCCTATATGCCCAGATTCACCAGATGATTGACAATTTTCTATTCAGCTTGAAACTGGAAAGAGCTAAGCAAGGGAGAGAACAGGAATGAGGTCACAGATCTGCTATTTATAGGATATCAGCCACCACACTCAGCTGCTTTTCAGTTAAGGTGAATATTGAATGTAATTTTCTTTTTCCAACTCCATACAGAGAAACTATTTCCAGAAAAGGAAATTATAGAATTTAATAATATTTCATGTGACATGGTGATTTGCTTTGTGACGGTCTCAGCAAGGTTTACCACATATTCATCTGGGCTTATTGACCATAAATAAAAATCCAGTCACATTCTTTCTTGCTCCACAGACTTTTTTTTTTTTTTTAAATAAGGCAATAAAGATTCCATAGGCTTTTTTTTTTCCCCCTCACCTGCAAAACATTCATTGAATTTGCAAAGTTATAACAAAACAGAACACCAGTGTGGACGAGGAAAACACAACATGGCCCTTTATGAGGTAAGGAATCTAAAGCAGCCTGATGGGCCTGTTTAGCTGCAAGAGTTAATTCCTGTGAAAAACACACTTCCGCACATTTCCTTAGCCGAGCATGGTCTGAGGCTTGTGAAGGCTTCAGACAGCGAGCAGAGGCGGGCCGGAAGCCACCGGTTCTTTTGATGTAGATTGATGCATGACAGTAGCCTCTGTGCTAAATATCAAGTTTTCTCTCTCTTCTGCATTTTTCCCAAATCATGAAAAGAGATTCCTTCAGTCCAAATACACAGAGCGTAGTCCTAGAGCGCACCAAAAGTTGCAGATAAAAATGCCTCGTGTTTTCTGTGACTCACCAACCGTAACCAAAACTAAACCAGCAAGCTGAAACCGAGAGGCCTGAGTAGAGACTCAAGATGAAAAATAAAAGGCAAAGAAACCCAGGGAGGAAACTGCCCCTGGAGTATCTCTAAGCTTCTCATTTGGAAAAGGCTGAAGGAGGATGAGAGGCTGAGGACCCTGTACCTTTCCTCCAGGGAAAAGCCTCCGGGACAACTGCTGGGGAGCCTTGGGCTTCGAAGCCAGTCTGGAGCTCCTCCTGCTGAGGCTGCCCTGCCGCTGGGCCCTTGCAGCTGTCCACACAGCAGGGGCTGTCACCCTGCTGTGTGGGCAGCTACCACCTAACAACATCTCGTTCGTCATGCAGATTCCCAGGCTTACGGAAGCTGACGCTGAAGTGGTCGGTTTGAAGGTCTGCGGAATCTGCATTCTAACCAAAGCTCAGATAATTCCAGGGCCACTTGGAGGTGAGAAATTTACTGATTATGTCACCTGGAGGGTGTTTCCAGAACTGCTCACATGTCCCAGAAGCCGGAGCACCACCTTAAACCTGGTATTTGGTGGACATGAGGACTAGTCTATTTAATAGGTAATTACAGGGAAAGGCCTAAGAACAAACCTGTAAGATATCATCTAAAAGCCTCTTTTCAACCACAAAATGAGATAGAGATTAAATTTTTTAAATAGTCATGGTTGCAGCTGCCAATCTGGAATTGACAGTTGATTTTACAACACTTGGCAAAAAACAAAACAAAACAAAACAAAAAAAAACATCATTCGGGAACATTTCAACCCTACTATCCATTTTTTCATGGAAGAGCTACTTCTCCAGAGGCATGTTTGATTGTGTGTCTGTGTCTGCGCGTATTTGTGTTTGTGTGTTTCTTCCTCTGACCAGTATCTTCTGTGCCTTGCCCTTCCCCCACCTCACCATATGCCAGTCTTTCTTCCTGTGCCCTCACTGTCTCCTTTGTCTCATTTGACAGCCCCCCTTTGTCCTCCTTTTCCCATCATCCAGCTATTGTCGATACAATAAAGCTTACAAAGAAGATGGCTCATCAGTGAGGCTGTTGACCAGTTTATGGAGAAGAGAACAAGAATCATCAAAATCACAATTTGACATTTTTTAACATTTTAGAATTTAGAAGCATGTTCACATTGTGTCATTGACATTCACAAAACAAACAAACACACCGAGGTGGTATTATTACGCCAAAAAAAGACATTGATACTGAGAGTTATACAGGACCCTTGAAGGCCACGCTGTTGGAGAAAGCAAGCCTGAACTTAGACAGAAACTTTCAGTTTTAGTCACACTGCTCTTTACCCATACCATCTGGGAGAAGGATGGCTTCTAGCACTACTCAGATTTTTGGTATTATTGAAGTGTTCCAGTTTGAAACCGGGTTTAAAAAAAAATTGATTACATAAAACCACTGGGCTGTAAACAGGATCCAATTTATCCTGAGGTAATTTGCCCAGTGGTGTGAAGAAAAGCTTTTTTTTAAATTTTTTTTTATTTTCCTAGAAAGGGGACAGAAAAAACAGCAGAGAACACTGTCCAGTGAACCCATGCAAGGAACGAGTGCTCTGTGTCTGGGCACTGACCCCGCCTTTTCCAGGGTTCCTGGTGGTCTTCTAATTCGGTCCAGTGGATCTTGGAACGTTTTAAAGTTGATCATCCCAATCAACAAAAGGACACTGTTCAACCACCCATCTTGCGTTTATTAGAAAAAAATGCCGAATTAGCTGAAATATGCAGCAGAACAATGTAATGTTGCAACCCTTCTGTTAAATGAGTGGATATATTCAGAGCAACAATGGAGAGCCCTTCCAGTGTATGCTGGCACACCAGACAGGTCCCGTAAGAAATCACTTGAGAAGGCCAATTTTCCAAGTTAGCTGCTAAGCTTGATCAAATAAATAAGACAACACCTTACTCTCCACTGTACTTTATAACTTGTAGAGACAATATCTGAGGCCCAGAAGGATTCCCAAATTGCACCGTTACTCTTACAGCAGGAGATGCAAATGAAAATGGAAAAAAAAAAAAAAAAGGTAATCACCACTCAAGTGCTGTGTGGTCCTCTAGGTGTTGTAAAACATCCTTAATATCATTTTAAGCAAATATTATAAGGTTATTTTAAAAACAATCCCTCCAAACCAATTACAAGCTATGTTGAAGTGGCTTAAAAGAAGAGGAGAAGAACTCAGTGCAATTTTAATTTGCATCCCCTATTGCCAGAGCATAAAACTTGGAATTTGCTAGGGATGTGATTTCAGGAAGTCCAAGGAGCAGTGTCTCCTTAGAAGCACATGGCAGAAAGCTTCATGACAAAATCGTGCTTTAAAGTCAGAATTCTATCTTACTTTCCTCCAAAAAGAAACTGACACCTCATGTGGCTAGTGTTTTGGTTTTTGTTTTTGTTTTTGATTCAAGGTACTCTCTAACCTTCTCAGAGTCCACTGCTGAGGCAGTCATCTCGTTTGGCCGCCATGGGCAGCAAGGATTCTGAACACTCAGCAGTACATTTTTTTTTCTGTATTTGGAGGTATTTCCTGCTTATGGAGGTCAAGAGAAGCAGCAGCTGTAAATCTGAGAGAAAGATTTGACCCAGAGGAGAGACTTAATGGCACAGTAGTGATGTAGATATGAAATGAACTTTACTTGTGCTTTATATGCAGAGGATGCTAAATAAGGACTCACGTAGACATAGAAAGAAAATAGGCTGTGTGACTTAGCCTGCCCCAGCATTTTCCTCTCAAATCCTGCCAGCATGTTCTGGAAAGTGGTAATACTCAGAGGTATGCTATGCAGATTTTTTGTTTTGTTTCATTTAGAATACAGTTACACATATGTCCAGATTTATTTAACCTTCTCTTATTACATTCCCATGCCTTATAAAAATGGCCATTCTACTGTGTCCTTGGGCCTCAAGATGCTTCCATCATGGATTCCTCCTTCTTTGAAGACTCAGTAATACCAGTTTACAAGAACTGGGTATCAAGTTGTCAATGAAATCATGATATAGTCCAGAGCTGTCTCATTCTTCATCCCTGCCCTTTCTTCCTTGCAGTCACTTTCCCAGTGTGCCTTTGCCTGCCAAGCACCCAAGACCTGATTTCTGACCCAACATCCCTGCTTCAGAGGAAAAACAAAACCTGTTTAATAAAATGAATTTCCACTAGGTAATTTATGTCTTAATGTGTTCTTTCACCCAAGAATTTGCATAAGGATTACACTAACTAAAGGTGGAATGAAGGCATTTGTCACAGGCTATTGATAATCTGGAAGGTTTTCCTGGAGCCTCTCAAATACTGCTTTGTAGTTGACCAACATCGTCCTCCAATAAGCCTTCACTATGAATGTCGGTAGAGAACTTAAGGTTCCAGATGCAACTCTACAGTGTAAAATGATGCAGAATGTCATTTCCTGTTCTGGCTACTGAAGCAAATAAACTGCTATTGCATTGTTTAGATGAAAAGAAAAATAATATCCCAGATACTAATGAAATGTTCAACTAAATATGAAAAGTAAATACATGATGACTCAGGTATTTCAGCTCTTATACCTAAAATGATTTCAATAATTTAAATAAAAGATGATGAAATGCTTGAAAATCAAAATCAAGTATCTTTTAATTGATCCAATAAATGTTTAATGCTTCACTTCACTTCATTTTGTGGACACAACAAGGGAACACTTAGTAGACGGTGATTTGGACAGTTGTTGAAAATTCCCTCCAGGGTGGTCATGCTATATAAACACTGCTAGTACTTTTAGAGAACATTTAATGTTCTGTATCTAGGTTTTAATTGTTCTGCAGTGGCAATTCCATGGGGACCACGTGTAACAAAAGGGAGCAAGAAGATAGAGACAAAGAAAAATGTTGACTCTTTGCTGCAGGGGACCAAGTATATTTATGGGGGTTTGTATAAATGTTTGCCTATAACATATACACTCACAGATGTGAGGGTGACCTGGTCATGACATCTGAAATCGCTGGGCTCACTGAGAAATCCAGAATCTATCAGGTTGAGTTCTCCATCTCAGTGAGTGTTCCCTATCATATGGTGGTCGCCCAGAAATTCTGCATTTGGTCAAAGAAGAGTTCTTAGGCAATGGCATATACCAACTTACACACATAAGTAGCAAAAAGATGAGAATGTTTCGGGACAAACAAAATACATCTTTGCTTTATACATTTATGAACTTCAATGTTTTGTTTTTAATTTCAAAACTATCTAAAGTACCCAAGATAAATAAAAAAGTCTCCCAAGCAGAAATGGCAGAAATGCCCACTTCTTTAAATTAAGATTGCAAATATATTTTATCTTCTTCTTGCAATCATGTTATTAGGCTACTTTTCATACTGAATAAGAGAGGAAAAGAAAGAAATGAATTTACTATTATGTGATCAAATTTACAAAGATTTTCACACTGCATTTATGATAGATTTCCCAAGGGTATTGCTATACCCAACTAATCAACTTTTATACAGAATAAATTTATTCAACATAAATCAATGGGAAGAGTAAATAAAACAAAAGACAGTGTTCAGAGAGCATATTGCAACATCAAAAATTCTTGCAAAGTGTAGAAAGAGGAGTGAAGACAAACAGAGCTGAAATTAATAATTTTGTTCATTACCTAAATTTTTGTCCTAAACCTACACATATTTATTGCTCATAAACTAAACTTTTCCATTAACAATCATCAAATGTGTATATAACAAATTTGAACATTTTCTTTCATGAACTGATTATTTAGTAGATACATACTATATTACGAAGTTCTTAGCACACTAAACACATTATTAAATAAATTTCAAATAATAAAATTAGTGGAAAACTAAGGAAAAATTACTATCCTGGAAACTATACATAACTCATACACAAAATGAATGTATACCAACAGCAGAAGATGAATGATACACAACCAGGAAAGTTTAGTTTGGTGCCAGAAAGCTAAAGCGAAATCTAACTGAAACTTCCCCAAAATGCTAAAAGGTAACCAAAAATAATTGCCCGCTAAGGAAAAAAAAAATGCTTTAATGTTAATAGATGACTATCAAAAAAAACTCAAACCCAGCTCTCAAGTATGCTAGAAGTTTCAAGCTAAGAGGAAGGAGGGTAAGATGAAAAAAACTAATCAGGACATATCCTGGACAGAATTGATCTTTGTTACTAAGAGTAGCTCCTCCAAAATGGACCAGCTGTTAAAATATCAAGTCCAAGAAGGTCAGTGTTTCTATAGAAGGCAAGATGTGAGTCCTTTGACTTTAGGGACATGTCTTACTTACTTGTGTAACCCCAATAGCTGACATGATTCCACACTGAAAAAGGAAGGGAGGAAGGAAGGAGGAAAGGAAAGAGGAAAGAGAGGGATGGACTGAGGGAAAGAAGGGAGCCAGATTATGAGACATTATAAGGACATTTTATTGTTGTAAATAAGTTAAAATATTTAGAATCCAGCAAATTGTATCCAAGCTTAAAGATAGTTGTCCTAACTCTCAGAAAAGAGAATTAGATGAATTCCAGAATTCACGTAGTAAGTAGTGAGTTCGAAGCTGATCCCCAGCCATTTTCTAGAATGATTTGTTAAACAGACACTAACTAGGTAGGCTTTTAGAAAATAGCACTGTGAACACTAAAACATGGCATGATTCACTAAGAAAAAGTTATGTAAATTAGCCTTTATTTTATTTTTTATGTGGGTCACTGGATTATAAATTTATATGGATGCCTATACTGGAAGGCCAATATAATGAATATAACCTTCAAAAGTTATTGAATGTGGCTTCATGATATTCTTGACTTTTTATACAGTTATGTAGAATCATAGCTGCATGACACATATCCAAAAAGTGTTTATTAAGAGGATTTTATTAACCAAAAATGTGGTTTCTAATATGTTGTTCAATACCTTAGTTCACAGAACAGACTTGGGTTTTTTTGTCTTTTTTCTGTTTTTTTTTGTTTTGTTTTGTTTTGTTTTTATTTTTTTGGTGGGGGTGGAGGCAGAGGGAGAGAATCTTAAGCAGGCTCTATGCCCAATGCAGAGCCTGATGTGGGATTCCATCTCATAACCCTGAGATCATGACCCAAGCCAAAATCAAGAGTTGGATTGCTTAAGACTGAGCCACCCTGGGTCCCCAATCTTGTTTTTCAAATAGGTAAGTTGGCTAAAGATAGAAGGGATGTCCTAAAGCTAGAAGAAATAGCAACAAACAAGATTCAAAATTATCTTAATAGCCTGAAAAGCTAATCTTAATAATAAGATTAAAATTTAAAAAGATAAACATTAAATCTTACTTGTAAGTTAAATAATCAATTGGATGGTATATTGCTTTTATAAAAGGCCTGGTAATTTTAGTTAACTAGAAATGAAGGGTAAGCTAACAGATTCACAACAATCTAGTTGGATAGAATTCAAGGGGTTCCATGAACTTGAAGGGGGAAAAAGTATGTATGGTAATTTTCACTAACTTCTGACTGAAATTTAGCATTGTCTTCCATTATGAAAATAGTCAAAATATCACAGTACTATTAGTAGTACTGCAACTTTGTCAGAACAACAATCACAGATATTTTCCTATCACATTATAATTTTTGCATATATTTCTCAAAATGGCATTTATTCTCCACTATTTCAAAATTAGTATAATTATTGGACCCATCACTAGGTCTTATAATAATATATGAATGAAGAGATATATACATACACATGGTATAACACTAAGCCATCAGTTTCTTTTCAGTACTTTATAATTGTTTTTTTACATAATTTGTTGGTTTGTAATTACATGCATTATATTTTATGCACTTAAAAACATTATTCTGAGAAATGGACATTTTAAACCAGTGACATAAGGATCTATGGTGCAAAACTAGTTAGGAAGCCCTTTGATAAAATTTAGATACATTGCTTTAAATATAGTCTGCATGTATAGAAACATGTGGCTTAGCAGTGTTTCATGGAAAATCTGCTGGTTAGCTCACACGTGCACAGATCGTGCTTGAATCTGCATTTCAATACTGAACTACTGACAACTGGCTTATGTTCAGGGAGTGGAGAGAAGCCATAATCAGGATGACGAAAGTCTAGAAATTATATCATGAAGAACCTAATTCCTCTGGAAGCAACTATTAATTAATGCAAGACACAGAGAGGAAACATAATGTGGAGAAGAAAAAAAAAAAAAACGTGCTTTGATATGGGCAGAACTACAAACATCTCCCCCTCCACCTCTTGGGGTGCCATGTTATCTTGGTTGGTTGTTCAATATACTGGTTCTGGGTTTCAGTGTCTATATCTTGAAGATAATGCATATGGCACAGATTCGTGATAAGGATCAGAAAGAGTAGATATTTAAGACTCACAGAGCCTGGCACATAATAGACCCCCAAGAAGTTCCATCATGGTTGGCATGGTCTTGACAAGGGAACCAAAATGCTCACGTTAATATGCCCAGGTGTCTTCTACCCCAGCAGAAGTTGGGGGTAATTTGGACAGGGCCTTCTGCCATCAGGACTATCATAGAAAAGCTGGACAACACTGCTTTATCCTGCTCCCAGAAACAGGGACAGATTTTAGTTTCCTGTTATAAAGAATTGCCTAGCCATTAACACTGTCCAACAATGGCCTTGATTGCTTCATAAAAGAATGAGAATCTTGCCTCTCCATGTGTTCACACAGAGACTAGATTCCCATGCATTCTGGATGTGGTAGAAGAGTGGGCTGAGATGAGGTATCCACCCACCGGGCCTCCCAGGTGACCTCCAACTGTACTTCTCAGAGTCTCTGAAGCCTCATGAACAATGGCTAAACACAAAGAATGTATCAGGCTGTCAGATTCAACAAATGGTTTTCCTCTGCTTCTGAGGATGATCGTCATCATTTAAATAAACAGGTCATTAATTTGAGAATAGAATTCTCAGCCTCTGTCAAACAGACATAATATTGGACAGGGAATATTTATATTTCAAAGAGATGAAATGACAGTCATAGCTGCAGGATTCCAAAATGAACTGAGGTTCAATTTTGTAGTAATTAATGACCACATAAAATGGCTGAAATGATAATAAAAATGTACATGAGCATGCTGAAATCAAGGAAATGCTTAGACAGACTACTGTTTTCTCAGGGGAATTACAGTCTGAACGTCAGTTCCAAATAACACCAACAAGCCCCTTTAATGAAAAGGTCCATCCCCCAAAACAGCTGAGTAGCAGGTTGAGAATTTCTACTTTGAATACCAGCAAAGGAATCATAAACATATTCTTGCCAGATGCGCTTCCCAGATGTAAGGACACTCAACGTTGTAGCAAGTAAAGATAGGCAGAGAGAAACAGCAAGCTGAAAGCAGTACATGAGTTAATCGGTTGTTTTAATAAATATCCAAATACCCAAGAGATATTGATCATGTACCTTATAGTTCACAGAAAGAACTTGCTTCGTCTTTACCTTCTCTTCCTTTTCCTTAGCATATTCACTCTCTTCATTCCCTTGCTCCGTCTCTCTCTCTCTCTCTCTCTTTTGAGATTTTTTTCTCTCTCTCTTTTTCTCTGGTTATTTCCTCTCCCTAAAGGGGCCCCTTGAATTGCTTTCAAAATCTGAGGTTTCCCCATAATCCCACACTTTCACATGCCCTCCCCTCCTCCCACTCCATCTCCATTCTGCAAAGTCTATTCTTCAAAAAATAGAAACAACTTTTTCCAAAGAAAATCACATCCTGATAGAATCACTGTTAAGTCACTCACATTTCCAAATAAGTTAACCACAACAAAAAAGACGTCTGAGAAAAATTTCATGCCATTTAGACCTACAGTTGGCCCTTGAACAACAATGAGTTTGAACGGCATGAGTCCACTTATACATGGATTTTTTTTCAATAAATGCAATACAATACTAAAAATGTATATTCTCTTCCTTATGACTTTCTTAATAACATTCTGTTGTGTCTAACTTACTTTATCATAAGAACATAGTATATAATGCCTATAACATGTAAAATATGTATTAATTGACTGTTAATGTTATCACTAAGTCTTCTGGTCAACAATAAGCTATTAGTAGTTACGTTTTTGAGAATATCAAAAGTTACGTGTGAATTTCCAATCATTCAGTGCATTGGTGCCCCTAACCCTGGCATTGTTCAATAGTCAACTGTATTTAGGTGCAAAAATATTTACCATTATGTGGTATTTCTCCAGATATAGAAAAAAAATGTAGGAAACAGATTTCAGTACATATATTAGCATCTAAAGATTTTCCACATAAAATGTTTCTACATTAAATTCTGGTCTAGGGGCACTGGTTCAGTCAGTTAAGCTTTTGCCTTTGGCTCAGGTCATGATCTCAGGGTCAGATCTCAGAGTCCAGGGATCCAGCCCCTTTTTGCCTTAGGATCCCTGCTCTGTGGGGAGTCTGCTTCTCCCTCTCTCCCTCTGCCCCTCGCCCCTCTTGTGTTTTCTCTCCCACTCTCTCTCTATTTCTCTCAAATAAATAAATAAAATCTTTATAAAAATTTTGGTCTAATTCACACTTTATGTAATATTTTACTGATGTCCTCTTTACATAGAGCATAAATATTTAAATCCTTCCCACAAAAACACTACAGTATATATTATGCTGCAATTTAGAAATCTGAAAGTTGCCCCTGATTCAATGTGTGTTATCACTGAAGAAGTTCCAAGAGAAAAAGTCACCGGACACCATACTACCTTGGGATGTCCAGCTAGTGGCTCAAAGTCCCCCAGAAGGGGAATTTCCTGCTCTGAATTTCAAATCCAGGAAATTGACTTTTCCCACCCTCACAGTGAAACCTCTTCTAAAAAATGAACTCCTAGCACCCACACTCCCAGAGAATGGTAAGTTCCATCCCAATTTATTAAGATACTTTGGAGATATAAGTGCTAACAAGACATTCTTTCTCTGTAGAAGTTTTATAGGCATTTAGCCTAAGATGCCCTGGTGAGCACTGAATTAGAAGGAGAGAAAGACAGGGTTTTAAAGATGAAGAGAATGTTTGATGGTAGAGCCCAAAGTACCTGTGTCAGTTGGGTCTATCTCTGTGTCTAGACCAATTTCTCAGAACAGGTAGTTCTTTTCCTAGAGAGTACTAGAAAGGACACTGATAATGATGACCTTTTTCTACTTCCTCATAAATCCCAATATTTCAATTATTACACTTTTCTTTAGATACATAAATACATTCAAAACATATAATCAAATACTGATGATCTGGGTACAATTTATATTTTTAAATTGATTTTGAATTTCTCCAGTCTGATCTACTAATTTGTTGATGTGAGTTTTTTTCTCTAACGTGAGGAAATGGAGGAGATTTTTCTTTAAAACACAAATACAAAAAATGTATGCCCATTGGTAACATGAAAGGTAGCCAAGACAATTTTTACATATTCACAGTGAAAATGATGCACTTATAAGCTACATACAGCTCATAGAGAGTAAGAATGACTCCTGGCCCCATCATACACCTCTTGTGTGAGCACTGGTCAAATTATTTAATCTCTTGGATCCTCAGTTTGATCATCTGCAAAGAGAAAATAACATTTGCCCCCCAAGTTGTACCATGAAAATTTCATTGATAGAATGATGTGTGAAGAGTCTGAGATGCTAACAGGCTCTGGCACATTCTTCACTCGATTTTTTCCTTCCTCATCACCCTCCCCTCTCCAAAAGGTGAGCTTTTGCATCATTGCCCAATACATCTGTAACAAGTTAAGCAAATTCAGGTGGGACTCAGGTAAGACTCGCTCATTTGCATGTGCACCTCCTTCCTCTCTAGTCACCTGGCAGATAGCTTTTCTGGTGAGCATCAGCAAAGTCATCTTCAAGATTAACATCTCCCCTTACATTTCCCCTCACAGCATTGCGTTCTCAATCTGTCCTGTGTCAATTTGCACTTGAGGACCCACTGCTCAGTTTCATTACTTCCTATGTGCCTTGTTGCCCTGAGAGTTCAGCTTCTTCACAGGAAAGCTTCTGCTTTCTAGTTCTTTGAAACTAGCCCCCTCAGTCACTTAAACCCCCACCCCTACCACTAGCTAATGCCACAGTGGCATTAATTTTGTGTTGACTCTCTGGCTAATGAGAAATTATTTTAGCACTACAGAAGGAGGAAGTCTACAGAGGAGCTGTTAGATATATCAAAGCTGCAGAAAAAAGGAAAGGAATCAAAGAAGGTGAGAAAATTGCTTGCTCTTCCCCTCCTCAAAAAGGCAAATGATTTATTTGCTTCAATATCACAAGGAATACAGGTACCTTCCCTGTGGCTACTCTACAAATAGTGGTAGCAAAGAAAGTCAGAAATGCAAGTATCAAAGCAGAGGTAACAGAAACACTTGAAAAATTAAAAAAGCCACAATAAACCAATAGGTACTTAGAGTTACAAAGAAATTAGAGAATCTAAATGCGAACATTTTCTCAAGTGTATCTTATGTTACCATCTTAAAACATTCACTGTAAAAACCTACATTTTCAAAAAATAAATGTGTACATGACACATACAATTGAATATACATAGACAGGAAGTATTAATAACTAAACCTATCTACAACTTTTGTGTAAATTCTCTGTTGACAGAAATAAAAATGAATGACTTCATCATGGATAAAATGGGCAAAAGGCAATGTTCTGCATTTATTAAAATGAGATTAACAGAGAAAAAAACATGGAGCTCATAGACAGTTATCATCTCTGTTTACCCATACAAATCCTTAAAGAAATTTTTCCTTCCTTTCATTTCCCAAGGAGAGACATTAACTCCAGAAATGTGCCTCTCTCCAGCTGGAAATTTCATGTTTATTAGAAGAGAATTACACCCAGGAATGAGTATTTGAATTTTGGACAGATCTTGAAGGAAACTACTAGTAAATAGGATTCAAATTAGTGCAAAATAAAATCATAATAGACAAACAGTAAAGCAAATCCCATCTTAATATGCAATAGTCAGATTTTTACTAAACAATAAAAATGGGAAAATAGCCTCAAGATTTAAATATCATTTAAATACAGCCTCACTAGAACTCAATAATTCTGGATGCCTGAGTGGCTCAGTTGGTTAAGCATCTGCCTTTGGCTTGGGTCATGATCCTAGGGTCCTGGGATGGAGTCTCACATCAGGGTCCTTGCTCAGAAGAGAGCATGCTTCTCCCCCTGCCTGCTTCTCCCCCCTGCTTGTGAATTCTTGCTCCCGCTCTCTCTCTCTCTGGCAAATAAAAAAATAAAATCTTAAAAAACAAGAGTAATTCTAAGTGATTGTGATAACTTTAATATTGTGCAAGCAATAGAAGACTTTGATTAACACGATCTGATGGATGGGAAAGAAATTTTCCTCTAACAGTGTTTTAGAATGGCTACAAAAGCAACTACTCTAAAGTCACACATTGAAATTATTTTTAAATGATTTATTATGATTAAAAAATTTAAATTTACTATGCTTTCTAAAAAGCATCTTGCTAAACATTTCTATTAACATCAAAGTGGATTTAGGTTGATGTTTTGAAATTTTTGAAGTACTTTATGGCACACCAGGGTAATTCTTGACACTTGGAAATCACTGATCATTGATAGTAAATCACTTACCTGAATGAAGACTACAATACTCTTCAGTGAAAAGAAATTTAAAGTAAAATGAACAAAGACTATTATGTGTAGGAAAAACTCTAAAACACATGTAACATCTTTGAGAAGTAAAGCAGAGGAAGCCCTTGAACTTAAAAGATGTTTCTTACTAAGTGTTCATAGCTCTTAGAAAACAGAGTTCATTTCAGTCAAAACTTTTTTAAAAAGGACAGATGGGGGGGTAAGAAAGAATGGCAGCAAGCTCTGAGAGTTTTAGAAAGAGGTTTATAGGGATAAAAGAGCTTAGAGAGAGGTCTTTGACTTGGGGTTACCCCAAGATTACGGTGTATGTACATTTTCCATAAATGAGAAAATTTAGTCAGAAGCTACTGGACAAAACAATCTGTGTGAGTGTGTGTGTGTGTGTGTGTGTGTGTGTGTGTGTGTGTGTGTGTGTTGTATGTTTGAATGGTTCGAATGGCTGGAGTCATCTATCTTGATGATTCTAGTTGGATTATAATCCTATTCTCCAGGAACTAGATATAAGATTTGTAATGTGGATGGGACCACTTGAGATCAATCAAAGGGATAAAAGACAATAGATTCATGTTCCCATTTCAGATAATAGTAAGAAAAGATAAAGTAAAGAACTGAAGAATAGAACTAAGGAATAAAAAAGGGAAAAAATTTTCTTCCTTCCTTCCTTTCTTTCTTTTAAAGCAAGCACTTTGCAGGCACTAGGATTATTTTATTATGGTAATTAAACATTTTCTGAAATTCTTTTTTTTTTTTTTTATTTGACAGATCACAAGTAGGCAGAGAGGCAGGCAGAGAGAGAGAGGAGGAGGAGGCAGGCTCCCTGCTGAGCAGAGAGCCCCATGTGAGGCTCGATCCCAGGACCCTGAGATCATGACCTGAGCCGAAGGCAGAGGCTTCAACCACTGAGCCACCCAGGCGCCCCCATTTTCTGAAATTCTTAATTTTTACTAAGGGACAAAGGAGAGGGAAGGAGAGGAGGAGAGAAGTGTGAAAAGCTGAGACAGATGGAAACAAAGAGAAGAGAATGGAGAAAGGCTGTTGACTACTGCCTATCTACTTCTTCCTGTAATCTTTCATTTTAAAGCTAGTCTATGATGATTCCATTGATTTGTCACAGGTTAAGTTGAAAACTTCTAGAGAGATTTTGTAGCAGGAGATAACTAGCATCTATTGAGACCCCTTTTAGTACCAAATTTTCTGCCAAACACAATACATAAGTGATCACCTTAAAATCCACTATAGCCTTAGAATGTAGATACTACCACTGTCAGTGTTTTTAAAGATAAGGACACAGTAGTGTGTGATGTGCCCTGGGCCACACAGGTAGCCAATGGAGAGCCTGGGATTCAAACTGTCCTTTACTCTCCAAGTTCAGGTTACTGATTAAAGATGATGTTGGTAGCAGTGTCCTTGTATCATCACTAAATCATTATATCAGTAACTGCATAATTCTTTGCCTTAAGCAACTACTGTGACAGTTGCTTAATTCCTACCATTCTCCCCCTGCTTTAAGGACTTTTTTTCTTGTATGTTACCCAGTCACTTCAGATTAACTTCTCTAGAACTGAGTATATGTTCAAAGCTCAGCTCCCTGATGTTCTCAGGCTAGTAGTTGGAAATCTTTTTTCCATGTTACATTTATATTGTTTCTCACCAAATATCTCCATATCAGGCCAACCTTATAATAGATGTTTCCATCCAACATTCCCTAGCCCACACTCCAGCAAAATTTCAGATGTGTCCAAAATATTAATTCCCTCAGCCTCTCAGGCTGGTAGACCACAACTCAAGAGCAGTAGCCCTCACCGTGGGAACAGTGAGCTATGATAGGTTTTTCTGTACAAACTATGATCCTAAAAGTTTTAGTAGATACTGTTCCGACCCATACTGTGCATCAGATTGGTTTATTTAAGATATTTCTTTTGCAATTTCTTTATATTGAACAAGAACCCGTATACTGTATTTCAGCTTAAAAACCTATTTGTAGAGTAATGATTTTCAAATTTTGTTAGTAGTAGAAGCCGTTTTCCACTGTACTCAGGATAACCAGCTTTATCATCATTAGATGGAAATATAATCACTTTTGAAAAATATATTTAAGTAATTTCTCAAACTACCACATGTTTAATAGTGGAAGATCCAGTATCTCTCCCCAACTATATTATCCTATGAATGCCAGATCTCACTTAGTCCAAGTTGGCCTCACTTTTCCTCCAAATCTTCTGGGCAGAGAAAAATGAATCAGAGATCAGACTGATATTGCTGATGTTTTACTTCTACAGCATGTGGAAATCAAAGACTGGCTACACACAGTCTCACAAAGCTGTGATTGCCACAGTGATTACAAATTTTGCATGGGCCACAGTAGTAACCCCTACCAGGACCTCAAAGACGTCAGGAATCTAGGTTCACACTCACATGTTCAGTCATTGTTACCCAAAGCACCAGACCATGCCAATGTGTCTGGCTGCTAAGAAGATTCCAACTTTCTTTGATCTTATGTATCTCCCCCAAAGGAGTACTCAATTCCTCCTTTCCTTTGGATGGGAGCCCTTTTTGGAGAGTCCTGGTAACTTGTCCTTCCTCCAGACCTTGTTAGGTATGGTCCACCCCAAAAGTTTCTGGACTTTGTATGTGTGTGGTCAGTTCCATGTTGGCATAACCATAGATAAAGATCATATCTAGAAATAGCTTTTAACCTGAGGATTCTTATCCCTAACTTACTAGCAACTGTACTGATACTAACATTTACTCTGAGACCCTTTCAAACTACTTAGGTAAAATTCAACGCTCTGAATGGGATTTTTGCCAGTAGGCTTCTGGTTATGAAAACTTAGAGGAAAAGAATTCAGCTTGGTATATGAATGTGGTTTTCTTTTGTCAAACTGACTAGATCCCAAATTATAGGAAGGTAAATCAAACTTAGCTTGCAAGCTGAAGGCAAAAAGTTCTTCCCTTCATCCCCTGTATTTCAGCTTTCTTGTGGATAGGTTCTAACCCAAGTTTGTCTTTCTTGATGAAAACACCAAGGGATAATCAAAGCAAGCTAATATTTTGATTTTTTTTCCACCATTCTTTCAATTACTGTACCTATGATGGCATGCAGTCTTCAAGATATAGCAGGCAACAATATAGTTTTTGCAGCCACGTATTATGGTAACCAGTTTCCCAACTTTCAATATTTGAGTACTTAATACCTTCCTTCCACTGAATTCACCTAGCCATGTCACATCTTAGGTTCTGATTTACAGGACCCCATTGCTGTTGCCAAGTTCATTATGACTTTGGTCAGCTATATGTAACAGGTATCTTACAAATAACAGTGGCTTAAACAAGATAGATTATTTCTCTTTTATTAGAAGTCTGAAAGGAGAGTATCCAAAGTAGGTATGGCAGATTTGTGGTTCAATGAAGTTCCCAGTCTTTTATTTTTAGCTATCATTCTGCCATCTTTAGCATATGGTTTACATCTTCAAGACCACCATGTGCCAACCCAAGATGGCTGCTAGAGCTACCAACCAAATGCCTCATTCTAGATAGCAAGAAAAATAAATAGAGGAAACGGAGCATTCTTAACTTTATAAGGAGACCTTACAGAAATATTACACAAAATACTTTTACTTAATTCTCATTGGGCATAACCTTGTCATATGGCCACTGTTGGATGAAAAAAGAGGCTGAGAAATGTTATCTTCTAATGGGATAACTTGGGCTGACCTAAAAACATCAGGATTTTTTTTTATTGTTTTTTAAGATCTTATTTACTTATTTCACAGAGAGAGAGAGAGAGAGACAGAGAGCAAGCATGAGTGGGGGAGAAGGAGAAGCAGGCTCCCCGCTGAGCAGGGAGTCTGACACAAAGCTTGAGTTCAGAACCCTGGGATCATGACCCCAGCTGAAGGCACATACTCAACCAACTGAGCCACCAAGGCACCACAAGATTTTTTTATTAAGGAGAAAGAAGAAAATCCATGTTAAGGGATATTTCTCATATATCGTTTTAGAAATTTCTCATAGAAGATTAAGCTAATTTTATGTGTCTACATTTGTCACCAAGCATGTTTTGTTACCAAAACACTAACAAATGATTTCTTTCTATTTGTTTATGTTTTTCAGTTATACACACTAGAGAAACATCTGCAAATTCACACACTCTTTAGAGATTAACCTGATCTATGTGTATGTATTCATACGGATACACACATATAATGGACATGGAGTCCCTATCTATGATGAAACAAGCCCCTATTATGGTGAAAATTCTACCACACACAGGGATCCTGTTTGCCATAATTTGTTGTATAGAATAATATTTTCTTATTTAGATCATGTTTGTCATACTTAAAACTAATAGCAAAAGAAAATCATTCCAAAGAAATTATATTACTGAAATGAAATTTTGGCTAAATTTTAAAATAAATCAAATTGGTAAGTTTCTCCCCCAAAATTGAGTTACTTTATCCATACCTATAAACTTCTTGAATACAGCTGGCACTAGACATAACATATTACAAGAAAGGCAGTTTATTTTGGTGTTTATAGCCCCCGAAGTACTGGATATCTCCCAGGAAATTCCAGTCTTAGGAAGATTCCAACAAATATGCTGGGCTGAGGGATTCAGATTGAGGCGCAGCTTGGAATCAGAACATAGACAGTATTCTAAATCCAGTGTGTCTCATTTTTTTTACATTTAGCCTTTATTCACACAGGCTCCTATAGTGACACATTTATGAATAAATTCTGAAAAAAAGTGGAGTCAATATGTCAATACATAATTTTCATTACTGACTTAATGAAAATTAAAATTTATCACTTTCACATAATCTATTATTTCCTCCATGGATAGATGGTAGTTGAATATAGTTTTCTTTAAAAAAAAATTTTTATGCTGACCCATACTTTACAAAGATGCTGTACAGAAATGCTTAGAATCTCAAGCAACACAAATAAGATCACCTACAACCATTTATTTTCATAAAGTAAGTTGTTCTAATATACGTTTAAAATATGCTTTTGGTAGTTATTTGTGTTATTAAGCTTTATTTTCAGTATAATGTACAATACATGCATTTTCTTAATAAAGATACTCATGTCTCTAACACTGAGCCATAAATTAGTGGGTTATTTCTGTAATATAAAGTTCAATGTTCATATAAAGTAACCCTTCCTCCTTTTTACTCTGTCTTTATCTAGTAAAATATCCTGCACATGGAAGTTATTCAATAAATGAGGTTAAGTAATAGGTAGGTCAGTGGTAATATTAGAATTACCTTTTCACAAAGAGATGTATTAAGAAGTAATGTAGGTCAGTCCTACAGAGCCTGAGCAACTGGTTCTGATACTGGCAAACGGTTCATTTTGTCTAATTCTAAAGATCACCTATTACAAACACATGCAATTTTAACTTACTGGAGTCAATGTCAGACATAAAGATGACAAAATGATCCAATCAGTATTATTACACTTCAATCACTGAGACAAGATCTTTTAAGATTTCCAGACATTATAAAACTACTATGTATTCAGTAATTAGAAAAACCTATTAATAAGGGAAAGCTACAAATAACACAATTTGTACTGTTATCCATTGATCTGGGGTGGAGGAGGAGATGTACTACATTTATTGACCTCAATTGACAATTTATCTTGATGATCTTAAAGAATCTGTGATATCAAGAGAAAAGTAAACTTGAGATCATTGATAACAATTTTATCAATTTTCCAATACGCATCTTTACCCTTTTTAATATTTCTTCCAGCCTAGATGTTTTCCATGTCTTCAGTATTTGATAGGTATATTTCCAATTTCACCACTCCACTAATAAACACAAAGAAAATGGACAGAGAAAAAGATGGAAAGGAAAAAAAAAATCACAGATACATATATACATATTGAGTATTTACTATTTAATATAAAAAATTAAACAATTAGCCTGAATGAAATTAGGAAAGCTCAGTTTTCATCCTGAATCTGTCCTTAGTTTCTGGGCGACCTTGAAAAAAGCAGCTATTTTTCTGAGCAATGTTTTTTTTGTCTGTAAAATGGGAATGATAGTCTCATTTCCTCTTCTATGGCATTGTTGTAAGAATCTCCTAGAAAAATTTACATCAAATACATTGAAATATAAAGAATCCTATAGCAATGTGTCGGCTTTTTATTAAAAAACTATCTGAACTATGACATGTGATGCTCATCAAAGAGATAAATTAGGTATTTCAAAATGATGATTTGCTTCACAAAACTTTGCCACAAGATTAATATTTTTAGTTAAGTGAAGTATGAAAGAGAAGAAAGGTAAAGGCAGGAAATTCTGGATATCTCTTGGGATAAATTATTACTTAATTTTTTTGGTTCCTGACATAAAATGCTTAGTAAAAGTCTATCTTTGTATTATTTGGATTATATTAGGAAGTAAGTTGTAGTTTATTACCAACGTGACTTTCACACCACTATATTCCAACACAAAGGTGTCTGAGTGCCCTCTCAGTGTGAATATTACATTGCAACCACTGGATGATTCCGGAGAACACTATTTGCATTGCATGGTGATTCATGCAGTTGTGCCCAATCCAGCCTGCACAGCCATATAAGACAGCCCTGGTCAAGGAACCATGAGCCTGTGCCCAATACTGAGACCGGGCAAATGATTTTACAACAAATTATTGAAACTCTCAGAACATATGTAACTACAAATACATAAAACTATGAATCCTTAATCTTGAAGGGCAAGATTAAGACCACTAAATAGGGGTACCTAGGTGGCTCAGTGGGTTAAAGCCTCTGTCTTCAGCTCAGGTCATGGTCCCAGGGTCCTGGGATGGAGCCCTGCATCAGGCTTTCTGCTCAGCAGGGAGCCTGCTTCCTCCTCTCTCTCTGCCTGACTCTCTGCCCATTTGTGATCTCTTTCTGTGTCAAATAAATAAATAAAATCTTAAAAAAAAAAAAAACACTAAATAGAAGACCACTAATTTCATTTCATTGTGGGAGAACATATGGGAAATGCAGTTATTGCATGAAACAAGGGTTGCAATTGTTCCAATCACCTATCTAAAGATCTAATTATTAGCATTTTCCAAATCAGAACCTCAATGTTTGGATACATTTTGTATTCCCACCATTCTAAACTCTATAAAATGAAGAATATGTTTTCACCAGCCATCTACTTTGACTACTAAAAAATAGCTAAAAATGGTAACTCTGGGGTGGGTGGAAATAAGTGTGAGTTTTGTGTTTTAAAGGTGTCTTGCATATGTTTTAAGATCACAGTTTATTCAGTCATCTCATGCAGTTTTCTCTTTCTTGGAGGTATTTATTTATCTCTTTGGTGTGATACGTTGCATTCCAGAATGAAAAAACAATAAAACGTTCCCTTCAAATAGTGTGGTTTCATTGCCTAATTATTTTGCAAACAAAAATTAAATCCAAACCAAATTTAAAGTTTAGAATTTTCTAATAGCTTATAAATGATTTAATTTTGTGTGTGATTTCACTAAATCTCATGTTTTATTCTCCTTCAGCAAATCACTGTTTAAAAAGGAAAATCTTTACTACTCCACCACCACCCCCCACCCCACCTCAGTATATGCTCCACTCAGCTTTCCACGCATTGCTGTCCTAGGGAGTTAAGTCCAAAAGTGAGCTGGTGGGACATTGCTTACATAAGGACACTTATGTGTACCGCACCATTCTCTACTCAAGTTCTGCACACACACATTTACACATACACACTCCAAAGCAGGTCACTGAAGATTACAATCATTCTTCTGGAAATAATCTCTAAGAATGAATGAGCTAAAGACATAGTACGTCAAGACTAGTCTCTCTTTTTCTTCTTCCTGTCTCCCTCCCTCTTCTGTCCCTTCTTTAGTCCTTCCTCTCTTCTCCCTCTCTTTCCTTTTTTTCTTTTTTCTTCCTTCTTTTCTTTCTTTTTCTTTCTTTCTCTTTCTTTTTCTCTCTCTCCCTCCCCCCTCCCTCCCTCCCTTTCTTTCTTTCTTTCTTTATTTCTTCCTGGAGAGGTTTCTGAAATTCAACAGTGATTTCTTTAATTAAGGGAAGGGGAAAAAAAAAAAAAAAAGCCAGGGGAGAACAAGGAGGAATAGTAAACCACTCCATTCACAGCCTAAGGGGTTAGTTACAAAATAAACATTTCATAGCCTGGGCCACATCTCCTGTAATGAGACAGCTCTGGCTAGTGAGTCTGCAACCAAAGTCCCCATTGAGAGCCTTCGCTTGGAAAAAGTAAGTGACCCACTTGTGTTGGCTAAAGAGCCTGGCAGAGGATTTTTGTAACCACCTACAGCATTTTTTGACAATCCTCCTTGTGCTTACCACTGCCTTCCCTGAAGGCTCTCTGCTGTGTTTTGTTTTAATGGTTCAGCCTCCTCGGTGGTGATTCAAAGTCTAAGCTGTTCCTGTTAAGCCTCCATATAAAATAAAACCCCTTAACCTAGAGAAAAAGAAAGGTGAGAAGGGTGTCCAGCTGAATTTTTGGTGGGACATACAGAGACAGGAAATCAGTAGTACATTTTTCCTCCTCCAGACCAAAACATTCTGATAAAAGAAAATTGTTCATATTTGCCATATTTGCCTTGAGCTCCTTGGAGGAGAGATACTATACAAAATCTGGAAACAAGTAATGATCAAAATGCCTTAGAATAAAAAAAGGACATTCTAGTAATAATCTCAAAGATGTTCATATCAGTCCAAGAAACTAAGGGAGAAGTCACACTAAAATTTTTTTGCAATCCAGTGGCATGTCACATATCAAAAAGTATCATGACCCATTCAATTAGGTCACTGTCTCTAATGTAAAAAGTACACACGAACTATTAATGAACATGAGATTCTGTTTATATTAAATCAGGGGAGTATAGAAGTAAGGGACTAACTTAGCCAAAATCATTGGAAAAATAACTGAATTCTAGCTCCATGTTTCCAAGCAAGAAAAACTCAACAAGAGTCATATTTCATAACATTAAACATGAAATGAGACAAAAATCTAAACCATCCATTTATTTGCCTTTCAAGCTACAATTAGGAGCTATTAATTTATGAAGGTGTTTGTTCACTTGTCAGCTAGCACAGCAGTAAATACTGAAACATATAATTCACTTCCAGTTCACTTCTATCCCCTAGATCTATTAGACCTACTCGCAAAAGGCATTTTTCTTTCTACTGTATTAAACCATTGATTTCTGCTCTCTGTTTTGACCATTGTGTTCAGAACCAAAGAAAAATATACCCAAATAAATTTGTCTCCACAAATGTGGAAACATGGGCTCCTTGAAATGTCACTTTAAAAAAATAAATTATTAGCTAAACAACCCCGGAGTGAATTAAGAAGTAGGAGACACAAAACAACTTAGTTTACTCCAAGAATGGTTGGGTCTCTGCTGTCAACTATTTACATCTGCTTGCTACTGTTTCTTCTCCAGCTTTAATATCTATTTCCCTGATCTTTGTCAACTACCCAAACCCAGTGCCGATTATACAACTCCACATTAGCCCCACTGGGTTGTCGTTTGTTGTTATTGTTTTGTTTTGTTTTTGTTTTTCCCTTCAGAAATCTTTGAAAATGATAGCTTTAAATTATCTCTCTTCTCTGAATTCCGTTTGTGGCTAGATTTCATACTATGTTAGTCAGGACTTGATTATTTTGTGTTATGTGCATTAGGTCGTCATTCATCCATCTTTCTGGATTCTTTCAACATTTGAGTATCTACTGTGGGCCAGGCATAGCTCTAGCTGTTGGATATGTAAGGATAAATGCAACAGACAGAAAGCACTGCTTTAAGTGAAGCTTAGATTTTATGGACAGTTTCAAATAATAAGCTATGTAAATAAGTTAAATATGAAGTGTTAGGTAGTGATACTGCTAAGAAGAAAAGCTAAGCACAGAAAGGAGGTTAGAAATCTCATAATGAAGATATATGTTGGGGGGGAGGTGGTATATATGTGTGAAGAGAGTTCTAATTTATCTTATTTTGCTGAAGACAGCTGATAACTTCCTTCCAAACTGGCATAAAAGGCTCTTGCAAACCACTGGTGTATAGTTCTTAACACAGCAATGGACATAATACAGGTAATAATAGATACTCAGGACTGAATTGTTTTTGTTATCTGCTATTGTTTTACTCTATAAATGAGCTATTTTGCCTTCTGTTTCTTATTCTTTGATGAGAAAGAAACTAAAACATCTTTATACTGGGCTAAAAATTAAAAAAAAAAAGAAAAAGAAATTTTTGGGAGTCTTAAAGTCTTAAATTTTGAGCTCACCTCTACTACTTGTTTACTAATGCAACCTTGGCCAAATCAACTTTCCTCAGATTCACTTTTGTCATTTGTAAAGTAGTCATAATTATACCTGCTTCATAAAATAAAGACCAATGAGATCAGATATTTACTAAGATTTGTAAGCTGTTATGTAACTGGTGGTTATTACTAATATCCAATGAGAGGTTTGGAGGGATGGAAATTTCCAGGATGCCCAGTTAGGAGGGCGATGCATATAAAAGGAGTCTTCAGCTGCAAAGAGCTGAATGAGGGCACTAGGGCTTCAAGAACATGCTCATAACACTTTCACAAGGCAGTGTTTTGAAACTTGCCCAAGGGCTTCAACCAATAAATGCCAAGTTGCCACTGGCTAGAAGGAATAAATCCCAGAAGCTATACAGTATCTGTTCTTTGCAGCTTATCCTTAAATGGAGAAAGACAATCATACACACTGAGAAATACCGAGAAATAACAAGTCAATCAGCCCTGAAGTCATTACCAGCAACTTAAGCCACATACTTTGGTTTCAATAACTAAGTAAACCCATTCTGCACTCGGGTCTGCTCCTAGATATTTTTTATGGCTCGTCGTTAACTCTGCTGGGTAAAGGTCTTGCTACTTCCCCGACCATGGTCCCTGGTGCCATTATGAAATTGTTCTCCACCCCCATTCTCAAGTCTGTAGTAACCACACTTTGTATTCCACTTCAGCAGTTGAGAAATAGTGTGTTCCCAGAAGCCGTGGAAAAAGACCCAGGTGTGTGTTGCTAGATGAGCTATCTATCTCTTCTAGTGAAACTTTGTTTCATGTCTGAGTTATAAGAATAGAATACAAGACATCAAAAAGAAGATGCTTGACTCACTTAACATTTCTGAAAAGCATCAAAGTTAAATTACTTG
This sequence comes from Enhydra lutris kenyoni, assembly GCF_002288905.1. NCBI lineage: Eukaryota > Metazoa > Chordata > Mammalia > Carnivora > Mustelidae > Enhydra > Enhydra lutris. The sequence goes on along the minus strand of NW_019154101.1, from coordinate 33,324,301 downwards.
GATTCCATTCAGACACAGAGAAATAAAAATTTGAAACTAAGTATATGGATTAAACAGTCTTTGAAGGGAACAAGAAAAGTCTTGTGTTCACGATGAGGTCCAAAGGAAGGCTCTTTCTGTGTCTTTTCTCATGTCATTAGGAAAGCAGGCTCTCACCAGAGCACAATCCAAGTAGCCCAGCTGGGGAGTCAGTGGTGACGCTGTTATCACAAATCCTTCTGGCATTCTCAGTGATAACTATTCTGAGTCGGATTTTTTGTTCCCCCCCAAGACAGGCAAACTCCTTTCAAGCCAAAATTGTGCTTCGGTGGACCATTGGAATAGTGAGTGTTCAGTGAACCATACAGTTGCCACAGGGATAAGTATTCCAGATGTTGGAAACCAGAGGTTAAACTAGGTTTTGTTTGCATTACTAACAGACACCTTTCCACTTAAATCAGAAAGACTCATGGGCCTCCAGGAAGTGACACACACCCTCGGAGGTGTTTACTGTCCACAGTCTGTAATAGCATCTCCCTCCGTGCAGAGTTGTAACTCCAGAGACGTTCTTGGACATGTGTTCCCGGCCCTAGGTAATCTCCATAAACTTAGCCATAAATCTAGCTACAGCTAAACGTGAGAGTTTCTGTTTTGTTATTATATATCTTAATCCTCCGTGTGGAACATCACTCATTCCACAAGAAAAAGGAGAAGAAAGGCATTGAACAATAAAATCAGCAATGGGTGTCTCCAGATCATGAAACAGTCAAGAATGAGCTGGGCTGAATGTAAGTACAACTGGAATGGGAAAGAAAGTTTCTCACAAGCCCACCACAAAATTGTAATCTGGTCCAGCTCCCTCTGTTTATTAGTCAGGTCTTTGCTGCTGAAAACATTGTAAATGTGAAGAAATGTGTATCCTTGAGTGTGACTGTTGGTCACCGCAGGCAAGTACAGAGGGATGATAAAAGTTCATATCAACTTTTTAAAATACCGCTATATAAAAGCGTTTTTTTTTTTTCCCCCTCTGTAAAGTTGTATAGATAGATGCCAGGCTCATAACCAATTTTTCTTATCCCAGTGATAAAATTCAAAATCATTATTGTAAGAGCAAATTACAATACTTAACTATATTGAATTATAGGACAACCTGCTTAAGTCAGGAAAAATAAAAACAAAATTGTTGACCAAAGCTGATGGAAATAATTAATTTTATTTTAAGGCCTAATCTTAGTATATGTAGACATGGACTGAATTAAAATAAGAAAGAAAGGGAGTTCCAGATAAATATGGAAGATTGAACAGATGTTTACTGTGTTTTCCTCCTAAATTTGCTCCTTTAAAGCACATACTCAAGAGGTAAACAAAAAAGAAAGAGTAGATAACAAGAAAAAGATTTTTCTTTTTAAAGATTTTTATTTATTTATTTGATAGACAGAGAGAGATCACAAGTAAGTGGAGAGGCAGGCAGAGAGAGAGGGGGAAGCAGGCTCCCTGCTGAGCAGAGAGCCCGATGCGGGGCTCGATCCCAGGACCCCGAGATCATGACCTGAGCTGAAGGCAGAGGCTTAACCCACTGAGCCACCCAGGTGCCCCAAGAAAAAGATTTTTTTTTATTGAAATTGGAAGCCTGAGAGGAAGGAAAAGTAATAATTAATATAACATAAACTTCATCCCATCTTGGGATGCCTGAGTGGCTCAGTCAGTTAAGAGACTGCCTTAGGGGGCGCCTGGGTGGCTCAGTGGGTTAAAGCCTCTGTTTTCAGCTCAGGTCATGATCCCAGGGTCCTGGGTTCGAGCCCTGCATCGGGCTAACTCCTCAGCAGGGAGCCTGCTTCCCCTCCTCTCTCTGCCTGCTTTTCTGCCTACTTGTGATCTCTCTGTCAAATAAATAAATAAAAATCTTTAAAAAAAAAAAAAAGAGAGAGACTGCCTTAGGCTGGGGTCATGATCCTGGGGTCCTGGGATGGAGTCCCACATCAGGTTCCTTGCTCAGCAGGGAGCCTATTTCTCCCTTTGCCTGCTGCTGCCCCTGCTAGTGCTCTCTCTCTCTCTCTCTCTCTCACTGATAAATAAACGAAATATTTTAAAAAAAGAAAAAGAAAGAAAGAAACTTCATCCCATTTTAAGGAAACTCTACAAATGAACCAAATCTCACTAGGATTCTGGAAAGCCTTGGAATATGGAGGCAAATACCTATGAAAGTAAAGTATATAGCTAAAAGAAGTCTATTTAAGAAATTCATGGAAATCTGCACCTTAGCTGCTCAGAAATGTAGTCCCTTACCCAACCCTGGGAGAAGACTAGAATTTGACTTTCTAGGAACACTGAGTGACAAAAGCCTTGGATGTAAGAAAACTAGGTCCAGATGAGAGCTGGGATTCAATTCTTAAAAGAGGAGGATTAAGTAAAAGTCTATATTCTGAACACTGGTCCAGCCTCCTTGCTTGGCAAAGTTCTAGAAGCAATTGCCCCTCAGGCTTATTCTGAGGAAAAAAAAAACCCTACAAATGCGGCCATTTGAGGACCCCATATTAAGAATTTCAACTTTATCCCTTACTGGAAAGTCTAGCATTTAACAAGTCCCACCCATAAATACAGAACTTCTAGTCAGCTTTTCAATGCTTGATTAATAAATATAAATAGGTTGCTAAATAGTCAAAAAATGTGATGGGAGACACAGACAAACATAAATAAATAGCATAAGGAAACTTGGAAGATATGAAAGCAAGGAGGAAAAAAAGAAATCTATAAAGCCTATCATCAGTATCTTTATAATAAGAAAATATTGAATTCATGCAATAGGAAGACAATTTTTTTTTCCAAAATCAGAGAACTAAAAAAGCACTTAAAATAAAATACATGGTACAACCAATAAAAATTCAATAGACATGCTAGAAGATAAATTTGAGGGTGCTCCCTTAAGTAGAATGAGAGAGAGACAGAGAGAGATGGAGAGATGGAGAATAGAAGATAAAAGAAAATAAAAATATAAGACCAAAGTGATTCATCATCTGACTACTAAGAGTTCCTGAAAGAGAAAATAGAAAAAATGGAGAAGACAAATTACCAAAGAAATTATTCTGTAGACTTATCAGAATCAAAGGACATGGGTTTCTAGAATAAAAAAATGTCCCAACAAGGGCCCAGGGCAATGAATGAAATGACCTACATCAAGGCAGGTTGTTAACATTTTGGACCTGGACCAGAAGTATACTGAAAATCCCCCAAACTTTCATATTTTTAAAAAAATTGTTTGATTTTAAACAAACAACAAAAACAGCTTGTCAATGACAGATAAATTATCAGAAAATACAGTGCCACATGTTTTCTCAGATGCACCACTGGAAGATAAAATTCTGAATGAAAATTATTTCTAACTAGAATTCTGTATCTAAGAAACTATCAAATAAGCTAAGCACAGGAGTAGAATGAAGGTATTTTAAATCTGAAAAGTCTCAAAAAATTTAACCTACATGCATCCTTTCTTAGTGACCTACTAGAAAAGGCATGCCAACAAAATTGGTATGGAGAAAGGGTATTTGGGATTCAGCAAAGAGGATCAACCATACAAGGAAGAGTAGAAACAATCCCCTCATGAGGATGAAGAGACATTCTGGGACAAGAGGTGAGGTGTAGACCTATGGAAAATATGGTCCAGGTAGAAACTACAGAATGGAAGACTCTGGAAAGGATGTTTCTTAGGAAAAAAAGGAAAAACGAGAACTTATCTGATAGGTTTGAAATTCTAACAAGGAATTTTGAAGAAATTAGTGGTAGATACATAAATGTCTTCACTTACAAGTTTTAAATAAAAAGCGTACAAAAAAGAAATGTAGTCATGGTATATGGCATAGCTCACCTGCAAATCATGGTTAAAATAATACCAAACATTGGAGATAGGATGGTACTAAGGGGAGGAAGTTACAGGAGAAATTCAGAAAGTAAGGTCTAAAACTGAAAAAAATCAAGAAACAGTACCATAATCATATCATTAGAAAGAAGGATGTGACTAGATACAACTACTAAAAGCATTGAAAAGGGCAGCCTCTGAGAGATGAGCTGACAAGAGGGAAGACTGAACCCAGGAACTTGTTTTTTCCTCCAATCCTATCGGACGACTTGACTTTGGAACCTTGTGCAGGTATAACTGACAAAAATAACAGTTAACTTTAACTGAAAAGAAAGAAGAGCTAAAGAACAAAGTGCTATAATAGTTTGGTATATCTAGCTACTAACTAATTGGGGAGAGTTATACAGAAGATTATTGTTAAATTGGATTTTCAGGGAGAAGTAATTTACCAAGAAGAAACAATGAAGGTGAGCCTTCTTTGCAGAGGTTATAGCTGCTATAGAGATAAAGAGGCAGGAAAGGGCAGGCCGCTTTCAGGGGCCTACAGGTCATGTCAATGGTCATAGCACAAGGGCATAATGGCAGTGGCCTGGAAGGAGGTGGGTGGGATTAGGCTTAAATGAATGGTGAAACCTTGCAATTCACACTAAGGAGTCTGGACTTTTTCTGTAGACAATAAGGAGCTGACAGCATATTGAAGGCAGGGAAATAGCATAACAGATTTTCATGTTGGAAAATTATCTTTGACAGTGTTATGTATAGGGAATATAGAGGCTTGAGGCAGGAAACAAAGGGGTCACTGAAGGGACTATTCTAAAGGTCCAAGGAGAAGGAGACCAATGACTGAACCAAGATATTTGTAATGTGAATGTAGAAGCATGAGGACATTGGGAACTACCAACTAGGAAACAGGTACAGGAGAGAAGCAGGAAATCTTAATTACCCTTTGAGACATATAACATTATCCTTATGTAGGAAAACTAACTTGACAAGAGAATGCAACTGGGAGGAGTCAAGATGGCGGAGAAGTAGCAGGCTGAGAAGACATCAGGTAGCAGGAGATCAGCTAGATAGCTTATCTAACCATTGCAAACAGCTACAAATCCAATGGGAAATTGAAGAGAAGAAGAGCAACAATTCTAGAAACAGAAAATCGATCACTTTCTGAAAAGTAGGACCTGCGGAGAAGTGAATCCAAAGCAACGGGAAGATAGACCGCAGGGGGAGGGGCCATCTCCTGGCAAGTGGCGGAGCAGCAGAGCACAAAATCAGGACTTTTAAAAGTCTGCTCCACTGAGGGACATCGCTCCAGAGGCTAAACCGGGGGGAAGCCCACGTGGGGTCAGTGTAACTCCAGGTCCCATGGGGTCACAGAAGGACTGGGGGTGTCTGAATGTTGCAGAGCTCCCAAGTATTAGAGCGGGGAAGCTGGCTACAATGACAAAGCTGAGAAGTGAGCTCTCAGCTCTGGGTTACCTTAAACCAGGCACAGGCTGGGTGAGCTCAGAGCGTGGCCAGAGGCCAGGGAGATGGAGTGACTGAGCACTTTTCTCCAAGTGCAACCAGAGGCCAGGGAGACAGGAGTGATTGGGCACTTTTGTCTAAGGGCGCACTGAGGAACAGGACCCCGAGCTCTCATCTCCTCCGGGCCAGAGATTGGGAGGCCGCCATTATCATTCCCGTCCTCCGGAACTCTACGGAAAGCGTTCAGGGAACCAAAGCTCCCGAAAGCAAACCCCAGCAGAGTACTTAGCCTGGCCCCCGATAAGGGCGGGGCAATTCCGCCTCCAGCAAAGACACTTGAGAATCACGACAACAGGCCCCTCCCCTAGAAGATCAACAAGAAACCCAGCCAAGACTAACTTCACTCACCAACAAGAACAGCGGAATTCCAGGGGAGGAGAAGGCAAATCTTATCTGGACAAAATGACAAGGCGGAAAAACTCACCACAAAAAAAGAACAAGAGGCAGTACGGAAGGCTGGGGACCTAATCAATACAGACATTGCTAATAAGACAGATCTAGAGTTCAGAATGATGATTCTCAAGGTTCTAGCCGGGCTTGAAAAAGGTATGGAAGATATTAGAGAAACCCTCTCCGGAGAGATAAAAGCCCTTTCTGGAGAAATAAAACAACTAAAATCTAACCAAGTTGAAATCAAAAAAGCTATTAATGAGGTGCAATCAAAATGGAAGCTCTTACTGCTAGGATAAATGAGGCAGAAGAAAGAATTAGTGACATAGAAGACCAAATGACAGAGAATAAAGAAGCTGAGCAAAAGAGAGACAAACAAATACTGGACCACGAGAAGAGAATTTGAGAGATAAGTGACATCATAAGATGACAAAACATTAGAATAACTGGGATTCCAAAAGAAGAAGAAAGCGAGAAGGGAGTAGACGGTATATTGGAGAGAATTATTGTAGAGAATTTCCCTAATATGGCAAAGGGAGCAAACATCAAAATTCAGGAGATGCAAAGAACACCCCTCAAAATCAATAAAAATAGGTCCACACCCCGTCACCTGATAGTAAAATTTACAAGTCTTAGCAACAAAGAGAAAATCCTGAAAACAGCCTGGGAAAAGAAAGCTGTAACATACAAGGGTAAAAACATTAGATTGGCAGCAGACTTATCCACAAAGACCTGGCAGCCCAGAAAGAACTGGCATGATATATTCAGAGCACTAAATGAGAAAAACATGCAGCCAAGAATACTATATCCAGCTAGGCTATTGTTGAAAATAGAAGGAAAGATAAAAAGCTTCCAGGACAAACAAAAACTGAAAGAATTTGCAAACACCAAACCAGCTCTACAGGAAATATTGAAAGGGGTCCTCTAAGCAAAGAGAGACCCTAAAAGTAGTAGATCAGAAAGAAACAGAGACAATATACAGTGACAGTCACCTTATAGGCAATACAATGGGACTAAGTACATATCTCTCAATAGTTACCCTGAATGTTAATGGGCTAAATGCCCCAATCAAAAGACACAGGGTATCAGAATGGATAAAAAAACAAAACCCATCTATATGGTGCCTACAAGAAACTCATTTTAGACCCAAAGACACCTCCAGATTTAAAGTGAGGGGGTGGAAAACAATGTACCATGCTAATGGAAATCAGAAGAAAGCTGGGGTGGCAATCCTTATATCAGATCAATTAGATTTTAAGCCAAAGACTATAATAAGAGATGTGGAAGGACACTATATCTTACTCAAAGGGTCTGTCCATCAAGAAGACCTAACAATTTTAAATATCTATGCCCCTAACAAGGGAGCAGCCAATTCTATAAACCAATTAATAACAAAATCAAAGAAACACATCAACAATAATACAATAATAGTAGGGGACTTTAGCACTCCCCTCACTGAAATGGACAGATCATCCAAGCAAAAGATCAACAAGGAAATAAAGGCCTTAAATGACACACTGGACCAGTTGGACATCACAGATATATTCAGAACATTCCATCCCAAAATAACAGAATACACATTCTTTTCTAGTGCACATGGAACATTCTCCAGAATAGACCATATCCTGTGTCATAAATCAGGTCTCAACCGGTATCAAAAGATTAGGATCATTCCCTGAATATTTTCAGACCACAACTCTCTGAAGCTAGAACTCAATCACAAGAGGAAATTTAGAAAGAACCAAATACATGGAGACTAAACAGCATCCTTCTAAAAAATGAATGGGTCAACCAGGAAATTAAAAAAGAATTGAAAAAATTCATGGAAACAAATGATAATGAAAACACAATGGTTCAAATTCTGTGGAACACAACAAAGGCAGTCCTGAGAGGAAAATATATAGCGGTACAAGCTTTTCTCTAAAAACAAGAAAGGTCTCAAATACACAACCTAACCCTACACCTAAAGGAGCTGGAGAAAGAACAACAAAGAAAGCTTAAACCCAGCAGGAGAAGAGAAATCATAAAGATCAGAGCAGAAATCAATGATCA